>NW_027619176.1:0-50516 GCF_964187855.1 Myxine glutinosa
TGCAAAAGTGGTTTCCTGCACCAACACAAGTGCGAAAAGTGGTTTTTCAACACTAATACAAGTGCGAAAAGTGGTTTTTCAACACTATCACAAGTGCAAAAAGTGTTTTTTCCACACTAATACAAGTGCAAAAGTGGTTTCCCTGCAGCAACACAAGTGCGAAAAGTGGTTTTTTCAACACTAACATAAGTGCGAAAAGTGTTTTTTTTCCACACTAATACAAGTGCAAAAAGTGGTTTCCTGCACCAACACAAGTGCGAAAAGTGGTTTTTCAACACTAACACAAGTGTGAAAAGTGGTTAATCAACACTAACACAAGTGCGAAAAGTGGTTTTTTCAACACTAACAAAAGTGCGAAAAGTGGTTTTTTCCACACTAATACAAGTGCGAAAAGTGGTTTTTCAACACTAACACAAGTGCGAAAAGTGGTTTTTTCAACACTAATACAAGTGCAAAAGTGGTTTTCCTGCACCAACACAAGTGCGAAAAGTGGTTTTTCAACACTATCACAAGTGCAAAAAGTGTTTTTTCCACACTAATACAAGTGCAAAAGTAGTTTCCTGCACCAACACAAAGTGCGAAAAGTGGTTTTTTCAACACTAAACACAAGTGCGAAAAGTGGTTTTTCAACACTAACTACAAGTGCGAAAAGTGGTTTTTCCACACTAATACAAGTGCAAAAGTGGTTTCCTGCACCAACACAAGTGCGAAAAGTGGTTTTTCAACACTAACACAAGTGCGAAAAGTGGTTTTTCAACACTAACACAAGTGCAAAAAGTGGTTTTTTCAACACTAACACAAGTGCGAAAAGTGGTTTTTAAACACTAACACAAGTGCGAAAAGTGGTTTTTCCACACTAATACAAGTGCAAAAGTGGTTTTTCAACACTAACACAAGTGCAAAAAGTGGTTTTTTCAACACTAACACAAGTGCGAAAAGTGGTTTTTCAACACTAACACAAGTGCGAAAAAGTGTTTTTTCCACACTAATACAAGTGCAAAAGTCGGTTTCCTGCACCAACACAAGTGCGAAAAGTGGTTTTTCAACACTAACACAAGTGCGAAAAGTGGTTTTTCAACACTAACACAAGTGCGAAAAGTGGTTTTTTCCACACTAATACAAGTGCAAAAAGTGGTTTCCTGCACCAACACAAGTGCGAAAAGTGGTTTTTTCAACACTAACACAAGTGCGAAAAGTGGTTTTTTCAAACACTATCACAAGTGCAAAAAAGTGTTTTTTTTCCACACTAATACAAGTGCAAAAGTGGTTTCCTGGCACCAACACAAGTGCGAAAAGTGGTTTTTTCAACACTATCACAAGCGCAAAAAGTGTTTTTACCACACTAATACAAGTGCAAAAGTAGTTTCCTGCACCAACACAAGTGCGAAAAGTGGTTTTTTCAACACTAACACCAAGTGCGAAAAGTGGTATTTCCACACTAATACAAGTGCAAAAGTGGTTTCCTGCACCAACACAAGTGCGAAAAGTGGTTTTTTCAACACTAATACAAGTGCGAAAAGTGGTTTTTCTCAACACTATCACAAGTGCAAAAAGTGTTTTTTTCCACACTAATACAAGTGCAAAAAGTGGTTTTCCTGCAGCAAACACAAGTGCGAAAAGTGGTTTTTCAACACTAACATAAGTGCGAAAAGTGTTTTTTTCCACACTAATACAAGTGCAAAAGTGGTTTCCTGCACCAACACAAGTGCGAAAAGTGGTTTTTCAACACTAACACAAGTGTGAAAAGTGGTTAATCAACACTAACACAAGTGCGAAAAGTGGTTTTTTCAACACTAACAAAAGTGCGAAAAGTGTTTTTTCCACACTAATACAAGTGGCGAAAAGTGGTTTTTCAACTAACTACACAAGTGCGAAAAGTGGTTTTTTCAACACTAATACAAGTGCAAAAGTGGTTTCCTGCACCAACACAAGTGCGAAAAGTGGTTTTTCAACACTATCACAAGTGCAAAAAGTGTTTTTTCCCACACTAATACAAGTGCAAAAGTAGTTTCCTGCACCAACACAAGTGCGAAAAGTGGTTTTTCAACACTAACACAAGTGCGGAAAAGTGGTTTTTTCAACACTAACACAAGTGCGAAAAGTGGTTTTTCCACACTAATACAAGTGCAAAAGTGGTTTCCTGCACCAACACAAGTGCGAAAAGTGGTGTTTTCAAACACTAACACAAGTGCGAAAAGTGGTTTTTCAACACTTAACACAAGTGCGAAAAGTGGTTTTTCCACACTAATACAAGTGCAAAAGTGGTTTCCTGCACCAACACAAGTTGCAAAAAGTGGTTTTTCAACACTAACACAAGTGCGAAAAGTCGTTTTTTCCACACTAATACAAGTGCAAAAAGTGGTTTCCTGCACCAACACAAGTGCGAAAAGTGGTTTTTCAACACTAACACAAGTGCGAAAAGTGGTTTTTTCAACACTAACACAAGTGCGAAAAGTGGTTTTTCAACACTAACACAAGTGCGAAAAGTGGTTTTTCAACACTAATTACAAGTGCAAAAGTGGTTTCCTGCACCAACACAAGTGCGAAAAGTGGTTTTTCAACACTAACAGAAGTGCGAAAAGTGGTTTTTTCAACACTAACACAAGTGCGAAAAGTGTTTTTTTCCACACTAATACAAGTGCAAAAGTGGTTTCCTGCACCAACACAAGTGCAAAAAGTGGTTTTTCAACACTAACACAAGTGCGGAAAAGTGGTTTTTTCAACACTATCACAAGTGCAAAAAAGTGTTTTTTTCCACACTAATACAAGTGCAAAAGTGGTTTTCCTGCACCAACACAAGTGCGAAAAGTGGTTTTTTCAACACTATCACAAGCGCAAAAAAGTGTTTTTTACCACACACTAATACAAGTGCAAAAGTAGTTTCCTGCACCAACACAAGTGCGAAAAGTGGTTTTTCAACACTAAACACAAGTGCGAAAAGTGGTTTTTCTCCACACTAATACAAGTGCAAAAGTGGTTTCCTGCACCAACACAAGTGCGAAAAGTGGTTTTTCAAACACTAATACAAGTGCGAAAAGTGGTTTTTCAACACTATCACAAGTGCAAAAAGTGTTTTTTTCCACACTAATACAAGTGCAAAAGTGGTTTCCTGCAAGCAACACAAGTGCGAAAAGTGGTTTTTCAACACTAACATAAGTGCGAAAAGTGTTTTTTTCCACACTAATACAAGTGCAAAAGTGGTTTCCCTGCACCAACACAAGTGCGAAAAGTGGTTTTTCAACACTAACACAAGTGTGAAAAGTGGTTAATCAAACACTAACACAAGTGCGAAAAGTGGTTTTTCAACACTAACAAAAGTGCGAAAAGTGTTTTTTTCCACACTAATACAAGTGCGAAAAGTGGTTTTTCAACACTAACACAAGTGCGAAAAGTGGTTTTTCAACACTAATACAAGTGCAAAAGTGGTTTCCTGCACCAACACAAGTGCGAAAAGTGGTTTTTCAACACTATCACAAGTGCAAAAAGTGTTTTTTTCCACACTAATACAAGTGCAAAAGTAAGTTTCCTGCACCAACACAAGTGCGAAAAAGTGGTTTTTCAACACTAACACAAGTGCGAAAAGTTGGTTTTTTCAACACTAACACAAGTGCGAAAAGTGGTTTTTTCCCACACTAATACAAGTGCAAAAGTGGTTTTCCTGCACCAACACAAGTGCGAAAAGTGGTTTTTCAACACTAACACAAGTGCGAAAAGTGGTTTTTCAACACTAACACAAGTGCGAAAAGTGGTTTTTCCACACTAATACAAGTGCAAAAGTGGTTTTCCTGCACCAACACAAGTGCAAAAAGTGGTTTTTTCAAACACTAACACAAGTGCGAAAAGTCGTTTTTTCCCACACTAATACAAGTGCAAAAGTGGTTTCCTGCACCAACACAAGTGCGAAAAGTGGTTTTTCCAACACTAACACAAGTGCGAAAAGTGGTTTTTTCAACACTAACCACAAGTGCGAAAAGTGGTTTTTCAACACTAACACAAGTGCGAAAAAGTGGTTTTTCAACACTAATACAAGTGCAAAAAGTGGTTTCCTGCACCAACACAAGTGCGAAAAGTGGTTTTTCAACACTAACAGAAGTGCGAAAAGTGGTTTTTTCAACACTAACACAAGTGCGGAAAAGTGTTTTTTTCCACACTAATACAAGTGCAAAAGTGGTTTTCCTGCACCAACACAAGTGCAAAAAGTGGTTTTTTCAACACTAAACACAAGTGCGAAAAGGTGTTTTTTCAACACTAACACAAGTGCGAAAAGTGGTTTTTTCAACACTAACACAAGTGCGAAAAGTGGTTTTTCAACACTAACACAAGTGCGAAAAGTGGTTTTTTCCACACTAATACAAGTGCAAAAGTGGTTTCCTGCACCAACACAAGTGCGAAAAGTGGTTTTTCAACACTAACACAAGTGCGAAAAGTGGTTTTTCAACACTATCACAAGTGCAAAAAGTGTTTTTTTCCACACTAATACAAGTGCAAAAGTGGTTTCCTGCACCAACACAAGTGTTGAAACACAAGTGTGAAAAGTGGTTTTTCAACACTATCACAAGCGCAAAAAGTGTTTTTTCCACACTAATACAAGTGCAAAAGTAGTTTCCTGCACCAACACAAGTGCGAAAAGTGGTTTTTCAACACTAACACAAGTGCGAAAAGTGGTTTTTCCACACTAATACAAGTGCAAAAGTGGTTTCCTGCACCAACACAAGTGCGAAAAGTGGTTTTTCAACACTAATACAAGTGCGAAAAGTGGTTTTTCAACACTATCACAAGTGCAAAAGTGTTTTTTCCACACTAATACAAGTGCAAAAGTGGTTTCCTGCAGCAACACAAGTGCGAAAAGTGGTTTTTCAACACTAACATAAGTGCGAAAAGTGTTTTTTCCACACTAATACAAGTGCAAAAGTGGTTTCCTGCACCAACACAAGTGCGAAAAGTGGTTTTTCAACACTAACACAAGTGTGAAAAGTGGTTAATCAACACTAACACAAGTGCGAAAAGTGGTTTTTCAACACTAACAAAAGTGCGAAAAGTGTTTTTTCCACACTAATACAAGTGCGAAAAGTGGTTTTTCAACACTAACACAAGTGCGAAAAGTGGTTTTTCAACACTAATACAAGTGCAAAAGTGGTTTCCTGCACCAACACAAGTGCGAAAAGTGGTTTTTCAACACTATCACAAGTGCAAAAAGTGTTTTTTCCACACTAATACAAGTGCAAAAGTAGTTTCCTGCACCAACACAAGTGCGAAAAGTGGTTTTTCAACACTAACACAAGTGCGAAAAGTGGTTTTTCAACACTAACACAAGTGCGAAAAGTGGTTTTTCCACACTAATACAAGTGCAAAAGTGGTTTCCTGCACCAATACAAGTGCAAAAGTGGTTTCCTGCACCAACACAAGTGCGAAAAGTGGTTTTTCAACACTAACACAAGTGCGAAAAGTGGTTTTTCCACACTAATACAAGTGCAAAAGTGGTTTCCTGCACCAACACAAGTGCGAAAAGTGGTTTTTCAACACTAACACAAGTGCGAAAAGTCGTTTTTCCACACTAATACAAGTGCAAAAGTGGTTTCCTGCACCAACACAAGTGCGAAAAGTGGTTTTTCAACACTAACACAAGTGCGAAAAGTGGTTTTTCAACACTAACACAAGTGCGAAAAGTGGTTTTTCAACACTAACACAAGTGCGAAAAGTGGTTTTTCAACACTAATACAAGTGCAAAAGTGGTTTCCTGCACCAACACAAGTGCGAAAAGTGGTTTTTCAACACTAACAGAAGTGCGAAAAGTGGTTTTTCAACACTAAAACAAGTGCGAAAAGTGTTTTTTCCACACTAATACAAGTGCAAAAGTGGTTTCCTGCACCAACACAAGTGCAAAAAGTGGTTTTTCAACACTAACACAAGTGCGAAAAGTGTTTTTCAACACTAACACAAGTGCGAAAAGTGGTTTTTCAACACTAACACAAGTGCGAAAGTGGTTTTTCAACACTAACACAAGTGCGAAAAGTGGTTTTTCCACACTAATACAAGTGCAAAAGTGGTTTCCTGCACCAACACAAGTGCGAAAAGTGGTTTTTCAACACTAACACAAGTGCGAAAAGTGGTTTTTCAACACTATCACAAGTGCAAAAAGTGTTTTTTCCACACTAATACAAGTGCAAAAGTGGTTTCCTGCACCAACACAAGTGCGACCAACACAAGTGCGAAAAGTGGTTTTTCAACACTATCACAAGCGCAAAAAGTGTTTTTTTCCACACTAATACAAGTGCAAAAGTAGTTTCCTGCACCAACACAAGTGCGAAAAGTGTTTTTCAACACTAACACAAGTGCGAAAAGTGGTTTTTCCACACTAATACAAGTGCAAAAGTGGTTTCCTGCACCAACACAAGTGCGAAAAGTGGTTTTTCAACACTAATACAAGTGCGAAAGTGGTTTTTCAACACTATCACAAGTGCAAAAAGTGTTTTTTCCACACTAATACAAGTGCAAAAGTGGTTTCCTGCAGCAACACAAGTGCGAAAAGTGGTTTTTCAACACTAACATAAGTGCGAAAAGTGTTTTTTCCACACTAATACAAGTGCAAAAGTGGTTTCCTGCACCAACACAAGTGCGAAAAGTGGTTTTTCAACACTAACACAAGTGTGAAAAGTGGTTAATCAACACTAACACAAGTGCGAAAAGTGGTTTTTCAACACTAACAAAAGTGCGAAAAGTGTTTTTCCACACTAATACAAGTGCGAAAAGTGGTTTTTCAACACTAACGCAAGTGCGAAAAGTGGTTTTTCAACACTAATACAAGTGCAAAAGTGTTTCCTGCACCAACACAAGTGCGAAAAGTGGTTTTTCAACACTATCACAAGTGCAAAAAGTGTTTTTTCCACACTAATACAAGTGCAAAAGTAGTTTCCTGCACCAACACAAGTGCGAAAAGTGGTTTTTCAACACTAACACAAGTGCGAAAAGTGGTTTTTCAACACTAACACAAGTGCGAAAAGTGGTTTTTCCACACTAATACAAGTGCAAAAGTGGTTTCCTGCACCAACACAAGTGCGAAAAGTGGTTTTTCAACACTAACACAAGTGCGAAAGTGGTTTTTCAACACTAACACAAGTGCGAAAAGTGTTTTTTCCACACTAATACAAGTGCAAAAGTGGTTTCCTGCACCAACACAAGTGCGAAAAGTGGTTTTTCAACACTAACACAAGTGCAAAAAGTGGTTTTTCAACACTATCACAAGTGCGAAAAGTGTTTTTTCCACACTAATACAAGTGCAAAAGTGTTTCCTGCACCAACACAAGTGCGAAAAGTGGTTTTTCAACACAAACACAAGTGCAAAAAGTGGTTTTTCAACACTAACACAAGTGCGAAAAGTGATTTTTCAACACTAACACAAGTGCGAAAAGTGTTTTTTTCCACACTAATACAAGTGCAAAAGTCGTTTCCTGCACCAACACAAGTGCGAAAAGTGGTTTTTCAACACTAACACAAGTGCGAAAAGTGGTTTTTCAACACTAACACAAGTGCGAAAAGTGGTTTTTCCACACTAATACAAGTGCAAAAGTGGTTTCCTGCACCAACACAAGTGCGAAAAGTGGTTTTTCAACACTAACACAAGTGCGAAAAGTGGTTTTTCAACACTATCACAAGTGCAAAAGTGTTTTTCCACACTAATACAAGTGCAAAAGTGGTTTCCTGCACCAACACAAGTGCGAAAAGTGGTTTTTCAACACTATCACAAGCGCAAAAAGTGTTTTTACCACACTAATACAAGTGCAAAAGTAGTTTCCTGCACCAACACAAGTGCGAAAAGTGGTTTTTCAACACTAACACAAGTGCGAAAAGTGTTTTTCCACACTAATACAAGTGCAAAAGTGGTTTCCTGCATCCAACACAAGTGCGAAAAGTGGTTTTTCAACACTAATACAAGTGCGAAAAGTGGTTTTTCAACACTATCACAAGTGCAAAAAGTGTTTTTTCCACACTAATACAAGTGCAAAAGTGGTTTCCTGCAGCAACACAAGTGCGAAAAGTGGTTTTTCAACACTAACATAAGTGCGAAAAGTGTTTTTTTCCACACTAATACAAGTGCAAAAGTGGTTTCCTGCACCAACACAAGTGCGAAAAGTGGTTTTTCAACACCTAACACAAGTGTGAAAAGTGGTTAATCAACACTAACACAAGTGCGAAAAGTGGTTTTTCAACACTAACAAAAGTGCGAAAAGTGTTTTTCCACACTAATACAAGTGCGAAAAGTGGTTTTTCAACACTAACACAAGTGCGAAAAGTGGTTTTTCAACACTAATACAAGTGCAAAAGTGGTTTCCTGCACCAACACAAGTGCGAAAAGTGGTTTTTCAACACTATCACAAGTGCAAAAAGTGTTTTTTCCACACTAATACAAGTGCAAAAGTAGTTTCCTGCACCAACACAAGTGCGAAAAGTGGTTTTTCAACACTAACACAAGTGCGAAAAGTGGTTTTTCAACACTAACACAAGTGCGAAAAGTGGTTTTTTCCACACTAATACAAGTGCAAAAGTGGTTTCCTGCACCAACACAAGTGCGAAAAGTGGTTTTTCAACACTAACACAAGTGCGAAAAGTGGTTTTTCAACACTAACACAAGTGCAAAAGTGGTTTTTCAACACTAACACAAGTGCGAAAAGTGTTTTTAAACACTAACACAAGTGCGAAAGTGGTTTTCCACACTAATACAAGTGCAAAAGTGGTTTTTCAACACTAACACAAGTGCAAAAGTGGTTTTTCAACACTAACACAAGTGCGAAAAGTGGTTTTTTCAACACTAACACAAGTGCGAAAAGTGTTTTTTCCACACTAATACAAGTGCAAAAGTCGTTTCCTGCACAACACAAGTGCGAAAAGTGGTTTTTCAACACTAACACAAGTGCGAAAAGTGGTTTTTCAACACTAACACAAGTGCGAAAAGTGGTTTTTCCACACTAATACAAGTGCAAAAGTGGTTTCCTGCACCAACACAAGTGCGAAAAGTGGTTTTTCAACACTAACACAAGTGCGAAAAGTGGTTTTTCAACACTATCACAAGTGCAAAAAGTGTTTTTTCCACACTAATACAAGTGCAAAAGTGGTTTCCTGCACCAACACAAGTGCGAAAAGTGGTTTTCAACACTATCACAAGCGCAAAAAGTGTTTTTACCACACTAATACAAGTGCAAAAGTAGTTTCCTGCACCAACACAAGTGCGAAAAGTGTTTTTCAACACTAACACAAGTACGAAAAGTGGTATTTCCACACTAATACAAGTGCAAAAGTGGTTTCCTGCACCAACACAAGTGCGAAAAGTGGTTTTTCAACACTAATACAAGTGCGAAAAGTGGTTTTTCAACACTATCACAAGTGCAAAAAGTGTTTTTTCCACACTAATACAAGTGCAAAAGTGGTTTCCTGCAGCAACACAAGTGCGAAAAGTGGTTTTTCAACACTAACATAAGTGCGAAAAGTGTTTTTTCCACACTAATACAAGTGCAAAAGTGGTTTCCTGCACCAACACAAGTGCGAAAAGTGGTTTTTCAACACTAACACAAGTGTGAAAAGTGGTTAATCAACACTAACACAAGTGCGAAAAGTGGTTTTCAACACTAACAAAAGTGCGAAAAGTGTTTTTTCCACACTAATACAAGTGCGAAAAGTGGTTTTTCAACACTAACACAAGTGCGAAAAGTGGTTTTTCAACACTAATACAAGTGCAAAAGTGTTTCCTGCACCAACACAAGTGCGAAAAGTGGTTTTTCAACACTATCACAAGTGCAAAAAGTGTTTTTTCCACACTAATACAAGTGCAAAAGTAGTTTCCTGCACCAACACAAGTGCGAAAAGTGGTTTTTCAACACTAACACAAGTGCGAAAAGTGGTTTTTCAACACTAACACAAGTGCGAAAAGTGGTTTTTCCACACTAATACAAGTGCAAAAGTGGTTTCCTGCACCAACACAAGTGCGAAAAGTGGTTTTTCAACACTAACACAAGTGCGAAAAGTGGTTTTTCAACACTAACACAAGTGCGAAAAGTGGTTTTTCCACACTAACACAAGTGCGAAAAGTGGTTTTTCAACACTATCACAAGTGCAAAAAGTGTTTTTTCCACACTAATACAAGTGCAAAAGTGGTTTCCTGCACCAACACAAGTGCGAAAAGTGGTTTTTCAACACTATCACAAGCGCAAAAAGTGTTTTTACCACACTAATACAAGTGCAAAAGTAGTTTCCTGCACCAACACAAGTGCGAAAAGTGGTTTTTCAACACTAACACAAGTGCGAAAAGTGGTATTTCCACACTAATACAAGTGCAAAAGTGGTTTCCTGCACCAACACAAGTGCGAAAAGTGGTTTTTCAACACTAATACAAGTGCGAAAAGTGGTTTTTCAACACTATCACAAGTGCAAAAAGTGTTTTTTCCACACTAATACAAGTGCAAAAGTGGTTTCCTGCAGCAACACAAGTGCGAAAAGTGGTTTTTCAACACTAACATAAGTGCGAAAAGTGTTTTTTCCACACTAATACAAGTGCAAAAGTGGTTTCCTGCACCAACACAAGTGCGAAAAGTGGTTTTTCAACACTAACACAAGTGTGAAAAGTGGTTAATCAACACTAACACAAGTGCGAAAAGTGGTTTTTCAACACTAACAAAAGTGCGAAAAGTGTTTTTTCCACACTAATACAAGTGCGAAAAGTGGTTTTTCAACACTAACACAAGTGCGAAAAGTGGTTTTTCAACACTAATACAAGTGCAAAAGTGGTTTCCTGCACCAACACAAGTGCGAAAAGTGGTTTTTCAACACTATCACAAGTGCAAAAAGTGTTTTTTCCACACTAATACAAGTGCAAAAGTAGTTTCCTGCACCAACACAAGTGCGAAAAGTGGTTTTTCAACACTAACACAAGTGCGAAAAGTGGTTTTTCAACACTAACACAAGTGCGAAAAGTGGTTTTTCCACACTAATACAAGTGCAAAAGTGGTTTCCTGCACCAACACAAGTGCGAAAAGTGGTTTTTCAACACTAACACAAGTGCGAAAAGTGGTTTTTCAACACTAACACAAGTGCGAAAAGTGGTTTTTCCACACTAATACAAGTGCAAAAGTGGTTTCCTGCACCAACACAAGTGCAAAAAGTGGTTTTTCAACACTAACACAAGTGCGAAAAGTCGTTTTTCCACACTAATACAAGTGCAAAAGTGGTTTCCTGCACCAACACAAGTGCGAAAAGTGGTTTTTCAACACTAACACAAGTGCGAAAAGTGGTTTTTCAACACTAACACAAGTGCGAAAAGTGGTTTTTCAACACTAACACAAGTGCGAAAAGTGGTTTTTCAACACTAATACAAGTGCAAAAGTGGTTTCCTGCACCAACACAAGTGCGAAAAGTGGTTTTTCAACACTAACAGAAGTGCGAAAAGTGGTTTTTCAACACTAACACAAGTGCGAAAAGTGTTTTTTCCACACTAATACAAGTGCAAAAGTGGTTTCCTGCACCAACACAAGTGCAAAAAGTGGTTTTTCAACACTAACACAAGTGCGAAAAGTGGTTTTTCAACACTATCACAAGTGCAAAAAGTGTTTTTTCCACACTAATACAAGTGCAAAAGTGGTTTCCTGCACCAACACAAGTGCGAAAAGTGGTTTTTCAACACTATCACAAGCGCAAAAAGTGTTTTTACCACACTAATACAAGTGCAAAAGTAGTTTCCTGCACCAACACAAGTGCGAAAAGTGGTTTTTCAACACTAACACAAGTGCGAAAAGTGGTTTTTCCACACTAATACAAGTGCAAAAGTGGTTTCCTGCACCAACACAAGTGCGAAAAGTGGTTTTTCAACACTAATACAAGTGCGAAAAGTGGTTTTTCAACACTATCACAAGTGCAAAAAGTGTTTTTTCCACACTAATACAAGTGCAAAAGTGGTTTCCTGCAGCAACACAAGTGCGAAAAGTGGTTTTTCAACACTAACATAAGTGCGAAAAGTGTTTTTTCCACACTAATACAAGTGCAAAAGTGGTTTCCTGCACCAACACAAGTGCGAAAAGTGGTTTTTCAACACTAACACAAGTGTGAAAAGTGGTTAATCAACACTAACACAAGTGCGAAAAGTGGTTTTTCAACACTAACAAAAGTGCGAAAAGTGTTTTTTCCACACTAATACAAGTGCGAAAAGTGGTTTTTCAACACTAACACAAGTGCGAAAAGTGGTTTTTCAACACTAATACAAGTGCAAAAGTGGTTTCCTGCACCAACACAAGTGCGAAAAGTGGTTTTTCAACACTATCACAAGTGCAAAAAGTGTTTTTTCCACACTAATACAAGTGCAAAAGTAGTTTCCTGCACCAACACAAGTGCGAAAAGTGGTTTTTCAACACTAACACAAGTGCGAAAAGTGGTTTTTCAACACTAACACAAGTGCGAAAAGTGGTTTTTCCACACTAATACAAATGCAAAAGTGGTTTCCTGCACCAACACAAGTGCGAAAAGTGGTTTTTCAACACTAACACAAGTGCGAAAAGTGGTTTTTCAACACTAACACAAGTGCGAAAAGTGGTTTTTCCACACTAATACAAGTGCAAAAGTGGTTTCCTGCACCAACACAAGTGCAAAAAGTGGTTTTTCAACACTAACACAAGTGCGAAAAGTCGTTTTTCCACACTAATACAAGTGCAAAAGTGGTTTCCTGCACCAACACAAGTGCGAAAAGTGGTTTTTCAACACTAACACAAGTGCGAAAAGTGGTTTTTCAACACTAACACAAGTGCGAAAAGTGGTTTTTCAACACTAACACACGTGCGAAAAGTGGTTTTTCAACACTAATACAAGTGCAAAAGTGGTTTCCTGCACCAACACAAGTGCGAAAAGTGGTTTTTCAACACTAACAGAAGTGCGAAAAGTGGTTTTTCAACACTAACACAAGTGCGAAAAGTGTTTTTTCCACACTAATACAAGTGCAAAAGTGGTTTCCTGCACCAACACAAGTGCAAAAAGTGGTTTTTCAACACTAACACAAGTGCGAAAAGTGTTTTTCAACACTAACACAAGTGCGAAAAGTGGTTTTTCAACACTAACACAAGTGCGAAAAGTGGTTTTTCAACACTAACACAAGTGCGAAAAGTGGTTTTTCCACACTAATACAAGTGCAAAAGTGGTTTCCTGCACCAACACAAGTGCGAAAAGTGGTTTTTCAACACTAACACAAGTGCGAAAAGTGGTTTTTCAACACTATCACAAGTGCAAAAAGTGTTTTTTCCACACTAATACAAGTGCAAAAGTGGTTTCCTGCACCAACACAAGTGTGAAAAGTGGTTTTTCAACACTATCACAAGCGCAAAAAGTGTTTTTTCCACACTAATACAAGTGCAAAAGTAGTTTCCTGCACCAACACAAGTGCGAAAAGTGGTTTTTCAACACTAACACAAGTGCGAAAAGTGGTTTTTCCACACTAATACAAGTGCAAAAGTGGTTTCCTGCACCAACACAAGTGCGAAAAGTGGTTTTTCAACACTAATACAAGTGCGAAAAGTGGTTTTTCAACACTATCACAAGTGCAAAAAGTGTTTTTTCCACACTAATACAAGTGCAAAAGTGGTTTCCTGCAGCAACACAAGTGCGAAAAGTGGTTTTTCAACACTAACATAAGTGCGAAAAGTGTTTTTTCCACACTAATACAAGTGCAAAAGTGGTTTCCTGCACCAACACAAGTGCGAAAAGTGGTTTTTCAACACTAACACAAGTGTGAAAAGTGGTTAATCAACACTAACACAAGTGCGAAAAGTGGTTTTTCAACACTAACAAAAGTGCGAAAAGTGTTTTTTCCACACTAATACAAGTGCGAAAAGTGTTTTTTCAACACTAACACAAGTGCGAAAAGTGGTTTTTCAACACTAATACAAGTGCAAAAGTGGTTTCCTGCACCAACACAAGTGCGAAAAGTGGTTTTTCAACACTATCACAAGTGCAAAAAGTGTTTTTTCCACACTAATACAAGTGCAAAAGTAGTTTCCTGCACCAACACAAGTGTGAAAAGTGGTTTTTCAACACTAACACAAGTGCGAAAAGTGGTTTTTCAACACTAACACAAGTGCGAAAAGTGGTTTTTCCACACTAATACAAGTGCAAAAGTGGTTTCCTGCACCAACACAAGTGCGAAAAGTGGTTTTTCAACACTAACACAAGTGCGAAAAGTGGTTTTTCAACACTAACACAAGTGCGAAAAGTGTTTTTTCCACACTAATACAAGTGCAAAAGTGGTTTCCTGCACCAACACAAGTGCGAAAAGTGGTTTTTCAACACTAACACAAGTGCGAAAAGTGGTTTTTCAACACTATCACAAGTGCGAAAAGTGTTTTTTCCACACTAATACAAGTGCAAAAGTGGTTTCCTGCACCAACACAAGTGCGAAAAGTGGTTTTTCAACACAAACACAAGTGCAAAAAGTGCTTTTTCAACACTAACACAAGTGCGAAAAGTGGTTTTTAAACACTAACACAAGTGCGAAAAGTGGTTTTCCACACTAATACAAGTGCAAAAGTGGTTTTTCAACACTAACACAAGTGCAAAAAGTGGTTTTTCAACACTAACACAAGTGCGAAAAGTGGTTTTTCAACACTAACACAAGTGCGAAAAGTGTTTTTTCCACACTAATACAAGTGCAAAAGTCGTTTCCTGCACCAACACAAGTGCGAAAAGTGGTTTTTCAACACTAACACAAGTGCGAAAAGTGGTTTTTCAACACTAACACAAGTGGGAAAAGTGGTTTTTCAACACTAACACAAGTGCGAAAAGTGGTTTTTCAACACTAACACAAGTGCGAAAAGTGGTTTTTCCACACTAATACAAGTGCAAAAGTGGTTTCCTGCACCAACACAAGTGCGAAAAGTGGTTTTTCAACACTAACACAAGTGCGAAAAGTGGTTTTTCAACACTATCACAAGTGCAAAAAGTGTTTTTTCCACACTAATACAAGTGCAAAAGTGGTTTCCTGCACCAACACAAGTGTGAAAAGTGGTTTTTCAACACTATCACAAGTGCAAAAAGTGTTTTTTCCACACTAATACAAGTGCAAAAGTAGTTTCCTGCACCAACACAAGTGCGAAAAGTGGTTTTTCAACACTAACACATGTGCGAAAAGTGGTTTTTCAACACTAACACAAGTGCGAAAAGTGGTTTTTCCACACTAATACAAGTGCAAAAGTGGTTTCCTGCACCAACACAAGTGCGAAAAGTGGTTTTTCAACACTAATACAAGTGCGAAAAGTGGTTTTTCAACACTATCACAAGTGCAAAAAGTGTTTTTTCCACACTAATACAAGTGCAAAAGTGGTTTCCTGCAGCAACACAAGTGCGAAAAGTGGTTTTTCAACACTAACACAAGTGCGAAAAGTGGTTTTTCAACACTATCACAAGTGCAAAAAGTGTTTTTTCCACACTAATACAAGTGCAAAAGTGGTTTTCTGCACCAACACAAGTGCGAAAAGTGGTTTTTCAACACTAACACAAGTGCGAAAAGTGGTTTTTCAACACTATCACAAGTGCAAAAAGTGTTTTTTCCACACTAATACAAGCGCAAAAGTGGTTTCCTGCACCAACACAAGTGCGAAAAGTGGTTTTTCAACACTATCACAAGTGCAAAAAGTGTTTTTTCCACACTAATACAAGTGCAAAAGTGGTTTCCTGCACCAACACAAGTGCGAAAAGTGGTTTTTCAACACTAACACAAGTGTGAAAAGTGGTTAATCAACACTAACACAAGTGCGAAAAGTGGTTTTTCAACACTAACAAAAGTGCGAAAAGTGTTTTTTCCACACTAATACAAGTGCGAAAAGTGGTTTTTCAACACTAACACAAGTGCGAAAAGTGGTTTTTCAACACTAATACAAGTGCAAAAGTGGTTTCCTGCACCAACACAAGTGCGAAAAGTGGTTTTTCAACATTATCACAAGTGCAAAAAGTGTTTTTTCCACACTAATACAAGTGTAAAAGTAGTTTCCTGCACCAACACAAGTGCGAAAAGTGGTTTTTCAACACTAACACAAGTGCGAAAAGTGGTTTTTCAACAATAACACAAGTGCGAAAAGTGGTTTTTCAACACTAACACAAGTGCGAAAAGTGGTTTTTCCACACTAATACAAGTGCAAAAGTGGTTTCCTGCACCAACACAAGTGCAAAAAGTGGTTTTTCAACACTAACACAAGTGCGAAAAGTCGTTTTTCCACACTAATACAAGTGCAAAAGTGGTTTCCTGCACCAACACAAGTGCGAAAAGTGGTTTTTCAACACTAACACAAGTGCGAAAAGTGGTTTTTCAACACTAACACAAGTGCGAAAAGTGGTTTTTCAACACTAACACAAGTGCGAAAAGTGGTTTTTCAACACTAATACAAGTGCAAAAGTGGTTTCCTGCACCAACACAAGTGCGAAAAGTGGTTTTTCAACACTAACAGAAGTGCGAAAAGTGGTTTTTCAACACTAACACAAGTGCGAAAAGTGTTTTTTCCACACTAATACAAGTGCAAAAGTGGTTTCCTGCACCAACACAAGTGCAAAAAGTGGTTTTTCAACACTAACACAAGTGCGAAAAGTGTTTTTCAACACTAACACAAGTGCGAAAAGTGGTTTTTCAACACTAACACAAGTGCGAAAAGTGGTTTTTCAACACTAACACAAGTGCGAAAAGTGTTTTTTCCACACTAATACAAGTGCAAAAGTGGTTTCCTGCACCAACACAAGTGCGAAAAGTGGTTTTTCAACACTAACACAAGTGCGAAAAGTGGTTTTTCAACACTATCACAAGTGCAAAAAGTGTTTTTTCCACACTAATACAAGTGCAAAAGTGGTTTCCTGCACCAACACAAGTGCGAAAAGTGGTTTTTCAACACTATCACAAGCGCAAAAAGTGTTTTTTCCACACTAATACAAGTGCAAAAGTAGTTTCCTGCACCAACACAAGTGCGAAAAGTGGTTTTTCAACACTAACACAAGTGCGAAAAGTGGTTTTTCCACACTAATACAAGTGCAAAAGTGGTTTCCTGCACCAACACAAGTGCGAAAAGTGGTTTTTCAACACTAATACAAGTGCGAAAAGTGGTTTTTCAACACTATCACAAGTGCAAAAAGTGTTTTTTCCACACTAATACAAGTGCAAAAGTGGTTTCCTGCAGCAACACAAGTGCGAAAAGTGGTTTTTCAACACTAACATAAGTGCGAAAAGTGTTTTTTCCACACTAATACAAGTGCAAAAGTGGTTTCCTGCACCAACACAAGTGCGAAAAGTGGTTTTTCAACACTAACACAAGTGTGAAAAGTGGTTAATCAACACTAACACAAGTGCGAAAAGTGGTTTTTCAACACTAACAAAAGTGCGAAAAGTGTTTTTTCCACACTAATACAAGTGCGAAAAGTGTTTTTTCAACACTAACACAAGTGCGAAAAGTGGTTTTTCAACACTAATACAAGTGCAAAAGTGGTTTCCTGCACCAACACAAGTGCGAAAAGTGGTTTTTCAACACTATCACAAGTGCAAAAAGTGTTTTTTCCACACTAATACAAGTGCAAAAGTAGTTTCCTGCACCAACACAAGTGTGAAAAGTGGTTTTTCAACACTAACACAAGTGCGAAAAGTGGTTTTTCAACACTAACACAAGTGCGAAAAGTGGTTTTTCCACACTAATACAAGTGCAAAAGTGGTTTCCTGCACCAACACAAGTGCGAAAAGTGGTTTTTCAACACTAACACAAGTGCGAAAAGTGGTTTTTCAACACTAACACAAGTGCGAAAAGTGTTTTTTCCACACTAATACAAGTGCAAAAGTGGTTTCCTGCACCAACACAAGTGCGAAAAGTGGTTTTTCAACACTAACACAAGTGCGAAAAGTGGTTTTTCAACACTATCACAAGTGCGAAAAGTGTTTTTTCCACACTAATACAAGTGCAAAAGTGGTTTCCTGCACCAACACAAGTGCGAAAAGTGGTTTTTCAACACAAACACAAGTGCAAAAAGTGCTTTTTCAACACTAACACAAGTGCGAAAAGTGGTTTTTAAACACTAACACAAGTGCGAAAAGTGGTTTTCCACACTAATACAAGTGCAAAAGTGGTTTTTCAACACTAACACAAGTGCAAAAAGTGGTTTTTCAACACTAACACAAGTGCGAAAAGTGGTTTTTCAACACTAACACAAGTGCGAAAAGTGTTTTTTCCACACTAATACAAGTGCAAAAGTCGTTTCCTGCACCAACACAAGTGCGAAAAGTGGTTTTTCAACACTAACACAAGTGCGAAAAGTGGTTTTTCAACACTAACACAAGTGGGAAAAGTGGTTTTTCAACACTAACACAAGTGCGAAAAGTGGTTTTTCAACACTAACACAAGTGCGAAAAGTGGTTTTTCCACACTAATACAAGTGCAAAAGTGGTTTCCTGCACCAACACAAGTGCGAAAAGTGGTTTTTCAACACTAACACAAGTGCGAAAAGTGGTTTTTCAACACTATCACAAGTGCAAAAAGTGTTTTTTCCACACTAATACAAGTGCAAAAGTGGTTTCCTGCACCAACACAAGTGTGAAAAGTGGTTTTTCAACACTATCACAAGTGCAAAAAGTGTTTTTTCCACACTAATACAAGTGCAAAAGTAGTTTCCTGCACCAACACAAGTGCGAAAAGTGGTTTTTCAACACTAACACATGTGCGAAAAGTGGTTTTTCAACACTAACACAAGTGCGAAAAGTGGTTTTTCCACACTAATACAAGTGCAAAAGTGGTTTCCTGCACCAACACAAGTGCGAAAAGTGGTTTTTCAACACTAATACAAGTGCGAAAAGTGGTTTTTCAACACTATCACAAGTGCAAAAAGTGTTTTTTCCACACTAATACAAGTGCAAAAGTGGTTTCCTGCAGCAACACAAGTGCGAAAAGTGGTTTTTCAACACTAACACAAGTGCGAAAAGTGGTTTTTCAACACTATCACAAGTGCAAAAAGTGTTTTTTCCACACTAATACAAGTGCAAAAGTGGTTTTCTGCACCAACACAAGTGCGAAAAGTGGTTTTTCAACACTAACACAAGTGCGAAAAGTGGTTTTTCAACACTATCACAAGTGCAAAAAGTGTTTTTTCCACACTAATACAAGCGCAAAAGTGGTTTCCTGCACCAACACAAGTGCGAAAAGTGGTTTTTCAACACTATCACAAGTGCAAAAAGTGTTTTTTCCACACTAATACAAGTGCAAAAGTGGTTTCCTGCACCAACACAAGTGCGAAAAGTGGTTTTTCAACACTAACACAAGTGTGAAAAGTGGTTAATCAACACTAACACAAGTGCGAAAAGTGGTTTTTCAACACTAACAAAAGTGCGAAAAGTGTTTTTTCCACACTAATACAAGTGCGAAAAGTGGTTTTTCAACACTAACACAAGTGCGAAAAGTGGTTTTTCAACACTAATACAAGTGCAAAAGTGGTTTCCTGCACCAACACAAGTGCGAAAAGTGGTTTTTCAACACTATCACAAGTGCAAAAAGTGTTTTTTCCACACTAATACAAGTGCAAAAGTAGTTTCCTGCACCAACACAAGTGTGAAAAGTGGTTTTTCAACACTAACACAAGTGCGAAAAGTGGTTTTTCAACACTAACACAAGTGCGAAAAGTGGTTTTTCCACACTAATACAAGTGCAAAAGTGGTTTCCTGCACCAACACAAGTGCGAAAAGTGGTTTTTCAACACTAACACAAGTGCGAAAAGTGGTTTTTCAACACTAACACAAGTGCGAAAAGTGTTTTTTCCACACTAATACAAGTGCAAACGTGGTTTCCTGCACCAACACAAGTGCGAAAAGTGGTTTTTCAACACTAACACAAGTGCGAAAAGTGGTTTTTCAACACTATCACAAGTGCGAAAAGTGTTTTTTCCACACTAATACAAGTGCAAAAGTGGTTTCCTGCACCAACACAAGTGCGAAAAGTGGTTTTTCAACACAAACACAAGTGCAAAAAGTGCTTTTTCAACACTAACACAAGTGCGAAAAGTGGTTTTTAAACACTAACACAAGTGCGAAAAGTGGTTTTCCACACTAATACAAGTGCAAAAGTGGTTTTTCAACACTAACACAAGTGCAAAAAGTGGTTTTTCAACACTAACACAAGTGCGAAAAGTGGTTTTTCAACACTAACACAAGTGCGAAAAGTGTTTTTTCCACACTAATACAAGTGCAAAAGTCGTTTCCTGCACCAACACAAGTGCGAAAAGTGGTTTTTCAACACTAACACAAGTGCGAAAAGTGGTTTTTCAACACTAACACAAGTGGGAAAAGTGGTTTTTCAACACTAACACAAGTGCGAAAAGTGGTTTTTCAACACTAACACAAGTGCGAAAAGTGGTTTTTCCACACTAATACAAGTGCAAAAGTGGTTTCCTGCACCAACACAAGTGCGAAAAGTGGTTTTTCAACACTAACACAAGTGCGAAAAGTGGTTTTTCAACACTATCACAAGTGCAAAAAGTGTTTTTTCCACACTAATACAAGTGCAAAAGTGGTTTCCTGCACCAACACAAGTGTGAAAAGTGGTTTTTCAACACTATCACAAGTGCAAAAAGTGTTTTTTCCACACTAATACAAGTGCAAAAGTAGTTTCCTGCACCAACACAAGTGCGAAAAGTGGTTTTTCAACACTAACACATGTGCGAAAAGTGGTTTTTCAACACTAACACAAGTGCGAAAAGTGGTTTTTCCACACTAATACAAGTGCAAAAGTGGTTTCCTGCACCAACACAAGTGCGAAAAGTGGTTTTTCAACACTAATACAAGTGCGAAAAGTGGTTTTTCAACACTATCACAAGTGCAAAAAGTGTTTTTTCCACACTAATACAAGTGCAAAAGTGGTTTCCTGCAGCAACACAAGTGCGAAAAGTGGTTTTTCAACACTAACACAAGTGCGAAAAGTGGTTTTTCAACACTATCACAAGTGCAAAAAGTGTTTTTTCCACACTAATACAAGTGCAAAAGTGGTTTTCTGCACCAACACAAGTGCGAAAAGTGGTTTTTCAACACTAACACAAGTGCGAAAAGTGGTTTTTCAACACTATCACAAGTGCAAAAAGTGTTTTTTCCACACTAATACAAGCGCAAAAGTGGTTTCCTGCACCAACACAAGTGCGAAAAGTGGTTTTTCAACACTATCACAAGTGCAAAAAGTGTTTTTTCCACACTAATACAAGTGCAAAAGTGGTTTCCTGCACCAACACAAGTGCGAAAAGTGGTTTTTCAACACTAACACAAGTGTGAAAAGTGGTTAATCAACACTAACACAAGTGCGAAAAGTGGTTTTTCAACACTAACAAAAGTGCGAAAAGTGTTTTTTCCACACTAATACAAGTGCGAAAAGTGGTTTTTCAACACTAACACAAGTGTGAAAAGTGGTTTTTCAACACTAATACAAGTGCAAAAGTGGTTTCCTGCACCAACACAAGTGCGAAAAGTGGTTTTTCAACATTATCACAAGTGCAAAAAGTGTTTTTTCCACACTAATACAAGTGTAAAAGTAGTTTCCTGCACCAACACAAGTGCGAAAAGTGGTTTTTCAACACTAACACAAGTGCGAAAAGTGGTTTTTCAACAATAACACAAGTGCGAAAAGTGGTTTTTCCACACTAATACAAGTGCAAAACTGGTTTCCTGCACCAACACAAGTGCGAAAAGTGGTTTTTCAACACTAATACAAGTGCAAAAAGTGGTTTTTCAACACTATCACAAGTGCAAAAAGTGTTTTTTCCACACGAAAACAAGTGCAAAAGTGGTTTCCTGCAGCAACACAAGTGCGAAAAGTGGTTTTTCAACACTAACATAAGTGCGAAAAGTGTTTTTTCCACACTAATACAAGTGCAAAAGTGGTTTCCTGCACCAACACAAGTGCGAAAAGTGGTTTTTCAACACTAACACAAGTGCGAAAAGTGGTTTTTCAACACTATCACAAGTGCAAAAAGTGTTTTTTCCACACTAATACAAATGCAAAAGTGGTTTCCTGCACCAACACAAGTGCGAAAAGTGGTTTTTCAACGACGACGCAAGTGTGAAAAGTGGTTTTTCAACACTAACACAAGTGCGAAAAGTGTTTTTTCCACACGAATACAAGTGCAAAAGTGGCTTCCTGCACCAACACAAGTGCGAAAAGTGGTTTTTCAACACGAACACAAGTGCGAAAAGTGGTTTTTCAACACTAACACAAGTGCGAAAAGTGGTTTTTCCACACTAATACAAGCGCAAAAGTAGTTTCCTGCACCAACACAAGTGTGAGAAGTGGTTTTTCAACACTAACACGAGTGCGAAAAGTGGTTTTTCAACACTCTCACAAGTGCAAAAATTGTTTTTTCCACACTAATACAAGTGCAAAAGTGGTTTCCTGCACCAATACAAGTGCGAAAAGTGGTTTTTCAACACTAACACAAGTGCGAAAAGTGTTTTTTCCACACTAATACAAGTGCAAAAGTGGTTTCCTGCACCAACACAAGTGCGAAAAGTGGTTTTTCAACACAAACACAAGTGCAAAAAGTGGTTTTTCAACACTAACACAAGTGCGAAAAGTGGTTTTTAAACACTAACACAAGTGCGAAAAGTGGTTTTCCACACTAATACAAGTGCAAAAGTGGTTTTTCAACACTAACACAAGTGCAAAAAGTGGTTTTTCAACACTAACACAAGTGCGAAAAGTGGTTTTTCAACACTAACACAAGTGCGAAAAGTGTTTTTTCCACACTAATACAAGTGCAAAAGTGGTTTCCTGCACCAACACAAGTGCGAAAAGTGGTTTTTCAACACTAACACAAGTGGGAAAAGTGGTTTTTCAACACTAACACAAGTGCGAAAAGTGGTTTTTCCACACTAATACAAGTGCAAAAGTGGTTTCCTGCACCAACACAAGTGCGAAAAGTGGTTTTTCAACACTAACACAAGTGCGAAAAGTGGTTTTTCAACACTATCACAAGTGCAAAAAGTGTTTTTTCCACACTAATACAAGTGCAAAAGTGGTTTCCTGCACCAACACAAGTGTGAAAAGTGGTTTTTCAACACTATCACAAGTGCAAAAAGTGTTTTTTCCACACTAATACAAGTGCAAAAGTAGTTTCCTGCACCAACACAAGTGCGAAAAGTGGTTTTTCAACACTAACACAAGTGCGAAAAGTGGTTTTTCAACACTAACACAAGTGCGAAAAGTGGTTTTTCCACACTAATACAAGTGCAAAAGTGGTTTCCTGCAGCAACACAAGTGCGAAAAGTGGTTTTTCAACACTAACACAAGTGCGAAAAGTGGTTTTTCAACACTATCACAAGTGCAAAAGTGGTTTTTCAACACTAACACAAGTGCAAAAAGTGGTTTTTCAACACTAACACAAGTGCGAAAAGTGGTTTTTCAACACTAACACAAGTGCGAAAAGTGTTTTTTCCACACTAATACAAGTGCAAAAGTGGTTTCCTGCAGCAACACAAGTGCGAAAAGTGGTTTTTCAACACTAACACAAGTGCGAAAAGTGGTTTTCCACACTAATACAAGTGCAAAAGTGGTTTTTCAACACTAACACAAGTGCAAAAAGTGGTTTTTCAACACTAACACAAGTGCGAAAAGTGGTTTTTCAACACTAACACAAGTGCGAAAAGTGTTTTTTCCACACTAATACAAGTGCAAAAGTGGTTTCCTGCACCAACACAAGTGCGAAAAGTGGTTTTTCAACACTATCACAAGCGCAAAAAGTGTTTTTACCACACTAATACAAGTGCAAAAGTAGTTTCCTGCACCAACACAAGTGCGAAAAGTGGTTTTTCAACACTAACACAAGTGCGAAAAGTGGTTTTTCCACACTAATACAAGTGCAAAAGTGGTTTCCTGCACCAACACAAGTGCGAAAAGTGGTTTTTCAACACTAATACAAGTGCGAAAAGTGGTTTTTCAACACTATCACAAGTGCAAAAAGTGTTTTTTCCACACTAATACAAGTGCAAAAGTGGTTTCCTGCAGCAACACAAGTGCGAAAAGTGGTTTTTCAACACTAACATAAGTGCGAAAAGTGTTTTTTCCACACTAATACAAGTGCAAAAGTGGTTTCCTGCACCAACACAAGTGCGAAAAGTGGTTTTTCAACACTAACACAAGTGTGAAAAGTGGTTAATCAACACTAACACAAGTGCGAAAAGTGGTTTTTCAACACTAACAAAAGTGCGAAAAGTGTTTTTTCCACACTAATACAAGTGCGAAAAGTGGTTTTTCAACACTAACACAAGTGCGAAAAGTGGTTTTTCAACACTAATACAAGTGCAAAAGTGGTTTCCTGCACCAACACAAGTGCGAAAAGTGGTTTTTCAACACTATCACAAGTGCAAAAAGTGTTTTTTCCACACTAATACAAGTGCAAAAGTAGTTTCCTGCACCAACACAAGTGCGAAAAGTGGTTTTTCAACACTAACACAAGTGCGAAAAGTGGTTTTTCAACACTAACACAAGTGCGAAAAGTGGTTTTTCCACACTAATACAAGTGCAAAAGTGGTTTCCTGCACCAACACAAGTGCGAAAAGTGGTTTTTCAACACTAACACAAGTGCGAAAAGTGTTTTTTCAACACTAACACAAGTGCGAAAAGTGGTTTTTCCACACTAATACAAGTGCAAAAGTGGTTTCCTGCACCAACACAAGTGCAAAAAGTGGTTTTTCAACACTAACACAAGTGCGAAAAGTCGTTTTTCCACACTAATACAAGTGCAAAAGTGGTTTCCTGCACCAACACAAGTGCGAAAAGTGGTTTTTCAACACTAACACAAGTGCGAAAAGTGGTTTTTCAACACTAACACAAGTGCGAAAAGTGGTTTTTCAACACTAACACAAGTGCGAAAAGTGGTTTTTCAACACTAATACAAGTGCAAAAGTGGTTTCCTGCACCAACACAAGTGCGAAAAGTGGTTTTTCAACACTAACAGAAGTGCGAAAAGTGGTTTTTCAACACTAACACAAGTGCGAAAAGTGTTTTTTCCACACTAATACAAGTGCAAAAGTGGTTTCCTGCACCAACACAAGTGCAAAAAGTGGTTTTTCAACACTAACACAAGTGCGAAAAGTGTTTTTCAACACTAACACAAGTGCGAAAAGTGGTTTTTCAACACTAACACAAGTGCGAAAAGTGGTTTTTCAACACTAACACAAGTGCGAAAAGTGGTTTTTCCACACTAATACAAGTGCAAAAGTGGTTTCCTGCACCAACACAAGTGCGAAAAGTGGTTTTTCAACACTAACACAAGTGCGAAAAGTGGTTTTTCAACACTATCACAAGTGCAAAAAGTGTTTTTTCCACACTAATACAAGTGCAAAAGTGGTTTCCTGCACCAACACAAGTGCGAAAAGTGGTTTTTCAACACTATCACAAGCGCAAAAAGTGTTTTTTCCACACTAATACAAGTGCAAAAGTAGTTTCCTGCACCAACACAAGTGCGAAAAGTGGTTTTTCAACACTAACACAAGTGCGAAAAGTGGTTTTTCCACACTAATACAAGTGCAAAAGTGGTTTCCTGCACCAACACAAGTGCGAAAAGTGGTTTTTCAACACTAATACAAGTGCGAAAAGTGGTTTTTCAACACTATCACAAGTGCAAAAAGTGTTTTTTCCACACTAATACAAGTGCAAAAGTGGTTTCCTGCAGCAACACAAGTGCGAAAAGTGGTTTTTCAACACTAACATAAGTGCGAAAAGTGTTTTTTCCACACTAATACAAGTGCAAAAGTGGTTTCCTGCACCAACACAAGTGCGAAAAGTGGTTTTTCAACACTAACACAAGTGTGAAAAGTGGTTAATCAACACTAACACAAGTGCGAAAAGTGGTTTTTCAACACTAACAAAAGTGCGAAAAGTGTTTTTTCCACACTAATACAAGTGCGAAAAGTGTTTTTTCAACACTAACACAAGTGCGAAAAGTGGTTTTTCAACACTAATACAAGTGCAAAAGTGGTTTCCTGCACCAACACAAGTGCGAAAAGTGGTTTTTCAACACTATCACAAGTGCAAAAAGTGTTTTTTCCACACTAATACAAGTGCAAAAGTAGTTTCCTGCACCAACACAAGTGTGAAAAGTGGTTTTTCAACACTAACACAAGTGCGAAAAGTGGTTTTTCAACACTAACACAAGTGCGAAAAGTGGTTTTTCCACACTAATACAAGTGCAAAAGTGGTTTCCTGCACCAACACAAGTGCGAAAAGTGGTTTTTCAACACTAACACAAGTGCGAAAAGTGGTTTTTCAACACTAACACAAGTGCGAAAAGTGTTTTTTCCACACTAATACAAGTGCAAAAGTGGTTTCCTGCACCAACACAAGTGCGAAAAGTGGTTTTTCAACACTAACACAAGTGCGAAAAGTGGTTTTTCAACACTATCACAAGTGCGAAAAGTGTTTTTTCCACACTAATACAAGTGCAAAAGTGGTTTCCTGCACCAACACAAGTGCGAAAAGTGGTTTTTCAACACAAACACAAGTGCAAAAAGTGCTTTTTCAACACTAACACAAGTGCGAAAAGTGGTTTTTAAACACTAACACAAGTGCGAAAAGTGGTTTTCCACACTAATACAAGTGCAAAAGTGGTTTTTCAACACTAACACAAGTGCAAAAAGTGGTTTTTCAACACTAACACAAGTGCGAAAAGTGGTTTTTCAACACTAACACAAGTGCGAAAAGTGTTTTTTCCACACTAATACAAGTGCAAAAGTCGTTTCCTGCACCAACACAAGTGCGAAAAGTGGTTTTTCAACACTAACACAAGTGCGAAAAGTGGTTTTTCAACACTAACACAAGTGGGAAAAGTGGTTTTTCAACACTAACACAAGTGCGAAAAGTGGTTTTTCAACACTAACACAAGTGCGAAAAGTGGTTTTTCCACACTAATACAAGTGCAAAAGTGGTTTCCTGCACCAACACAAGTGCGAAAAGTGGTTTTTCAACACTAACACAAGTGCGAAAAGTGGTTTTTCAACACTATCACAAGTGCAAAAAGTGTTTTTTCCACACTAATACAAGTGCAAAAGTGGTTTCCTGCACCAACACAAGTGTGAAAAGTGGTTTTTCAACACTATCACAAGTGCAAAAAGTGTTTTTTCCACACTAATACAAGTGCAAAAGTAGTTTCCTGCACCAACACAAGTGCGAAAAGTGGTTTTTCAACACTAACACATGTGCGAAAAGTGGTTTTTCAACACTAACACAAGTGCGAAAAGTGGTTTTTCCACACTAATACAAGTGCAAAAGTGGTTTCCTGCACCAACACAAGTGCGAAAAGTGGTTTTTCAACACTAATACAAGTGCGAAAAGTGGTTTTTCAACACTATCACAAGTGCAAAAAGTGTTTTTTCCACACTAATACAAGTGCAAAAGTGGTTTCCTGCAGCAACACTAGTGCGAAAAGTGGTTTTTCAACACTAACACAAGTGCGAAAAGTGGTTTTTCAACACTATCACAAGTGCAAAAAGTGTTTTTTCCACACTAATACAAGTGCAAAAGTGGTTTTCTGCACCAACACAAGTGCGAAAAGTGGTTTTTCAACACTAACACAAGTGCGAAAAGTGGTTTTTCAACACTATCACAAGTGCAAAAAGTGTTTTTTCCACACTAATACAAGCGCAAAAGTGGTTTCCTGCACCAACACAAGTGCGAAAAGTGGTTTTTCAACACTATCACAAGTGCAAAAAGTGTTTTTTCCACACTAATACAAGTGCAAAAGTGGTTTCCTGCACCAACACAAGTGCGAAAAGTGGTTTTTCAACACTAACACAAGTGTGAAAAGTGGTTAATCAACACTAACACAAGTGCGAAAAGTGGTTTTTCAACACTAACACAAGTGCGAAAAGTGGTTTTTCAACACTAATACAAGTGCAAAAGTGGTTTCCTGCACCAACACAAGTGCGAAAAGTGGTTTTTCAACATTATCACAAGTGCAAAAAGTGTTTTTTCGACACTAATACAAGTGTAAAAGTAGTTTCCTGCACCAACACAAGTGCGAAAAGTGGTTTTTCAACACTAACACAAGTGCGAAAAGTGGTTTTTCAACAATAACACAAGTGCGAAAAGTGGTTTTTCCACACTAATACAAGTGCAAAACTGGTTTCCTGCACCAACACAAGTGCGAAAAGTGGTTTTTCAACACTAATACAAGTGCAAAAAGTGGTTTTTCAACACTATCACAAGTGCAAAAAGTGTTTTTTCCACACGAAAACAAGTGCAAAAGTGGTTTCCTGCAGCAACACAAGTGCGAAAAGTGGTTTTTCAACACTAACATAAGTGCGAAAAGTGTTTTTTCCACACTAATACAAGTGCAAAAGTGGTTTCCTGCACCAACACAAGTGCGAAAAGTGGTTTTTCAACACTAACACAAGTGCGAAAAGTGGTTTTTCAACACTATCACAAGTGCAAAAAGTGTTTTTTCCACACTAATACAAATGCAAAAGTGGTTTCCTGCACCAACACAAGTGCGAAAAGTGGTTTTTCAACGACGACGCAAGTGTGAAAAGTGGTTTTTCAACACTAACACAAGTGCGAAAAGTGTTTTTTCCACACGAATACAAGTGCAAAAGTGGCTTCCTGCACCAACACAAGTGCGAAAAGTGGTTTTTCAACACGAACACAAGTGCGAAAAGTGGTTTTTCAACACTAACACAAGTGCGAAAAGTGGTTTTTCCACACTAATACAAGCGCAAAAGTAGTTTCCTGCACCAACACAAGTGTGAGAAGTGGTTTTTCAACACTAACACAAGTGCGAAAAGTGGTTTTTCAACACTATCACAAGTGCAAAAATTGTTTTTTCCACACTAATACAAGTGCAAAAGTGGTTTCCTGCACCAATACAAGTGCGAAAAGTGGTTTTTCAACACTAACACAAGTGCGAAAAGTGTTTTTTCCACACTAATACAAGTGCAAAAGTGGTTTCCTGCACCAACACAAGTGCGAAAAGTGGTTTTTCAACACTAACACAAGTGCGAAAAGTGGTTTTTCAACACTAACACAAGTGCGAAAAGTGGTTTTTCCACACTAATACAAGTGCAAAAGTAGTTTCCTGCACCAACACAAGTGCGAGAAGTGGTTTTTCAACACTAACACAAGTGCGAAAAGTGGTTTTTCAACACCATCACAAGTGCAAAAAGTATTTTTTCCACACTAATACAAGTGCAAAAGTGGTTCCTGCACCAACACAAGTGCGAAAAGTGATTTTTCAACACTAACACAAGTGCGAAAAGTGTTTTTTCCACACTAATACAAGTGCAAAAGTGGTTTCCTGCACCAACACAAGTGCGAAAAGTGGTTTTTCAACACAAACACAAGTGCAAAAAGTGGTTTTTCAACACTAACACAAGTGCGAAAAGTGGTTTTTAAACACTAACACAAGTGCGAAAAGTGGTTTTCCACACTAATACAAGTGCAAAAGTGGTTTTTCAACACTAACACAAGTGCAAAAAGTGGTTTTTCAACACTAACACAAGTGCGAAAAGTGGTTTTTCAACACTAACACAAGTGCGAAAAGTGTTTTTTCCACACTAATACAAGTGCAAAAGTGGTTTCCTGCACCAACACAAGTGCGAAAAGTGGTTTTTCAACACTAACACAAGTGGGAAAAGTGGTTTTTCAACACTAACACAAGTGCGAAAAGTGGTTTTTCCACACTAATACAAGTGCAAAAGTGGTTTACTGCACCAACACAAGTGCGAAAAGTGGTTTTTCAACACTAACACAAGTGCGAAAAGTGGTTTTTCAACACTATCACAAGTGCAAAAAGTGTTTTTTCCACACTAATACAAGTGCAAAAGTGGTTTCCTGCACCAACACAAGTGTGAAAAGTGGTTTTTCAACACTATCACAAGTGCAAAAAGTGTTTTTTCCACACTAATACAAGTGCAAAAGTAGTTTCCTGCACCAACACAAGTGCGAAAAGTGGTTTTTCAACACTAACACAAGTGCGAAAAGTGGTTTTTCAACACTAACACAAGTGCGAAAAGTGGTTTTTCCACACTAATACAAGTGCAAAAGTGGTTTCCTGCAGCAACACAAGTGCGAAAAGTGGTTTTTCAACACTAACACAAGTGCGAAAAGTGGTTTTTCAACACTATCACAAGTGCAAAAAGTGTTTTTTCCACACTAATACAAGTGCAAAAGTGGTTTCCTGCACCAACACAAGTGCGAAAAGTGGTTTTTCAACACTAACACAAGTGCGAAAAGTGGTTTTTCAACACTAACACAAGTGGGAAAAGTGGTTTTTCAACACTAACACAAGTGCGAAAAGTGGTTTTTCAACACTAACACAAGTGCGAAAAGTGGTTTTTCCACACTAATACAAGTGCAAAAGTGGTTTCCTGCACCAACACAAGTGCGAAAAGTGGTTTTTCAACACTAACACAAGTGCGAAAAGTGGTTTTTCAACACTATCACAAGTGCAAAAAGTGTTTTTTCCACACTAATACAAGTGCAAAAGTGGTTTCCTGCACCAACACAAGTGTGAAAAGTGGTTTTTCAACACTATCACAAGTGCAAAAAGTGTTTTTTCCACACTAATACAAGTGCAAAAGTAGTTTCCTGCACCAACACAAGTGCGAAAAGTGGTTTTTCAACACTAACACAAGTGCGAAAAGTGGTTTTTCAACACTAACACAAGTGCGAAAAGTGGTTTTTCCACACTAATACAAGTGCAAAAGTGGTTTCCTGCACCAACACAAGTGCGAAAAGTGGTTTTTCAACACTAATACAAGTGCGAAAAGTGGTTTTTCAACACTATCACAAGTGCAAAAAGTGTTTTTTCCACACTAATACAAGTGCAAAAGTGGTTTCCTGCAGCAACACAAGTGCGAAAAGTGGTTTTTCAACACTAACACAAGTGCGAAAAGTGGTTTTTCAACACTATCACAAGTGCAAAAAGTGTTTTTTCCACACTAATACAAGTGCAAAAGTGGTTTTCTGCACCAACACAAGTGCGAAAAGTGGTTTTTCAACACTAACACAAGTGCGAAAAGTGGTTTTTCAACACTATCACAAGTGCAAAAAGTGTTTTTTCCACACTAATACAAGCGCAAAAGTGGTTTCCTGCACCAACACAAGTGCGAAAAGTGGTTTTTCAACACTATCACAAGTGCAAAAAGTGTTTTTTCCACACTAATACAAGTGCAAAAGTGGTTTCCTGCACCAACACAAGTGCGAAAAGTGGTTTTTCAACACTAACACAAGTGTGAAAAGTGGTTAATCAACACTAACACAAGTGCGAAAAGTGGTTTTTCAACACTAACAAAAGTGCGAAAAGTGTTTTTTCCACACTAATACAAGTGCGAAAAGTGGTTTTTCAACACTAACACAAGTGCGAAAAGTGGTTTTTCAACACTAATACAAGTGCAAAAGTGGTTTCCTGCACCAACACAAGTGCGAAAAGTGGTTTTTCAACACTAACACAAGTGCGAAAAGTGGTTTTTCAACACTATCACAAGTGCGAAAAGTGTTTTTTCCACACTAATACAAGTGCAAAAGTGGTTTCCTGCACCAACACAAGTGCGAAAAGTGGTTTTTCAACACAAACACAAGTGCAAAAAGTGCTTTTTCAACACTAACACAAGTGCGAAAAGTGGTTTTTAAACACTAACACAAGTGCGAAAAGTGGTTTTCCACACTAATACAAGTGCAAAAGTGGTTTTTCAACACTAACACAAGTGCAAAAAGTGGTTTTTCAACACTAACACAAGTGCGAAAAGTGGTTTTTCAACACTAACACAAGTGCGAAAAGTGTTTTTTCCACACTAATACAAGTGCAAAAGTCGTTTCCTGCACCAACACAAGTGCGAAAAGTGGTTTTTCAACACTAACACAAGTGCGAAAAGTGGTTTTTCAACACTAACACAAGTGGGAAAAGTGGTTTTTCAACACTAACACAAGTGCGAAAAGTGGTTTTTCAACACTAACACAAGTGCGAAAAGTGGTTTTTCCACACTAATACAAGTGCAAAAGTGGTTTCCTGCACCAACACAAGTGCGAAAAGTGGTTTTTCAACACTAACACAAGTGCGAAAAGTGGTTTTTCAACACTATCACAAGTGCAAAAAGTGTTTTTTCCACACTAATACAAGTGCAAAAGTGGTTTCCTGCACCAACACAAGTGTGAAAAGTGGTTTTTCAACACTATCACAAGTGCAAAAAGTGTTTTTTCCACACTAATACAAGTGCAAAAGTAGTTTCCTGCACCAACACAAGTGCGAAAAGTGGTTTTTCAACACTAACACATGTGCGAAAAGTGGTTTTTCAACACTAACACAAGTGCGAAAAGTGGTTTTTCCACACTAATACAAGTGCAAAAGTGGTTTCCTGCACCAACACAAGTGCGAAAAGTGGTTTTTCAACACTAATACAAGTGCGAAAAGTGGTTTTTCAACACTATCACAAGTGCAAAAAGTGTTTTTTCCACACTAATACAAGTGCAAAAGTGGTTTCCTGCAGCAACACAAGTGCGAAAAGTGGTTTTTCAACACTAACACAAGTGCGAAAAGTGGTTTTTCAACACTATCACAAGTGCAAAAAGTGTTTTTTCCACACTAATACAAGTGCAAAAGTGGTTTTCTGCACCAACACAAGTGCGAAAAGTGGTTTTTCAACACTAACACAAGTGCGAAAAGTGGTTTTTCAACACTATCACAAGTGCAAAAAGTGTTTTTTCCACACTAATACAAGCGCAAAAGTGGTTTCCTGCACCAACACAAGTGCGAAAAGTGGTTTTTCAACACTATCACAAGTGCAAAAAGTGTTTTTTCCACACTAATACAAGTGCAAAAGTGGTTTCCTGCACCAACACAAGTGCGAAAAGTGGTTTTTCAACACTAACACAAGTGTGAAAAGTGGTTAATCAACACTAACACAAGTGCGAAAAGTGGTTTTTCAACACTAACAAAAGTGCGAAAAGTGTTTTTTCCACACTAATACAAGTGCGAAAAGTGGTTTTTCAACACTAACACAAGTGCGAAAAGTGGTTTTTCAACACTAATACAAGTGCAAAAGTGGTTTCCTGCACCAACACAAGTGCGAAAAGTGGTTTTTCAACATTATCACAAGTGCAAAAAGTGTTTTTTCCACACTAATACAAGTGTAAAAGTAGTTTCCTGCACCAACACAAGTGCGAAAAGTGGTTTTTCAACACTAACACAAGTGCGAAAAGTGGTTTTTCAACAATAACACAAGTGCGAAAAGTGGTTTTTCCACACTAATACAAGTGCAAAACTGGTTTCCTGCACCAACACAAGTGCGAAAAGTGGTTTTTCAACACTAATACAAGTGCAAAAAGTGGTTTTTCAACACTATCACAAGTGCAAAAAGTGTTTTTTCCACACGAAAACAAGTGCAAAAGTGGTTTCCTGCAGCAACACAAGTGCGAAAAGTGGTTTTTCAACACTAACATAAGTGCGAAAAGTGTTTTTTCCACACTAATACAAGTGCAAAAGTGGTTTCCTGCACCAACACAAGTGCGAAAAGTGGTTTTTCAACACTAACACAAGTGCGAAAAGTGGTTTTTCAACACTATCACAAGTGCAAAAAGTGTTTTTTCCACACTAATACAAATGCAAAAGTGGTTTCCTGCACCAACACAAGTGCGAAAAGTGGTTTTTCAACGACGACGCAAGTGTGAAAAGTGGTTTTTCAACACTAACACAAGTGCGAAAAGTGTTTTTTCCACACGAATACAAGTGCAAAAGTGGCTTCCTGCACCAACACAAGTGCGAAAAGTGGTTTTTCAACACGAACACAAGTGCGAAAAGTGGTTTTTCAACACTAACACAAGTGCGAAAAGTGGTTTTTCCACACTAATACAAGCGCAAAAGTAGTTTCCTGCACCAACACAAGTGTGAGAAGTGGTTTTTCAACACTAACACAAGTGCGAAAAGTGGTTTTTCAACACTATCACAAGTGCAAAAATTGTTTTTTCCACACTAATACAAGTGCAAAAGTGGTTTCCTGCACCAATACAAGTGCGAAAAGTGGTTTTTCAACACTAACACAAGTGCGAAAAGTGTTTTTTCCACACTAATACAAGTGCAAAAGTGGTTTCCTGCACCAACACAAGTGCGAAAAGTGGTTTTTCAACACTAACACAAGTGCGAAAAGTGGTTTTTCAACACTAACACAAGTGCGAAAAGTGGTTTTTCCACACTAATACAAGTGCAAAAGTAGTTTCCTGCACCAACACAAGTGCGAAAAGTGGTTTTTCAACACTAACACAAGTGCGAAAAGTGGTTTTTCAACACCATCACAAGTGCAAAAAGTATTTTTTCCACACTAATACAAGTGCAAAAGTGGTTCCTGCACCAACACAAGTGCGAAAAGTGATTTTTCAACACTAACACAAGTGCGAAAAGTGTTTTTTCCACACTAATACAAGTGCAAAAGTGGTTTCCTGCACCAACACAAGTGCGAAAAGTGGTTTTTCAACACAAACACAAGTGCAAAAAGTGGTTTTTCAACACTAACACAAGTGCGAAAAGTGGTTTTTAAACACTAACACAAGTGCGAAAAGTGGTTTTCCACACTAATACAAGTGCAAAAGTGGTTTTTCAACACTAACACAAGTGCAAAAAGTGGTTTTTCAACACTAACACAAGTGCGAAAAGTGGTTTTTCAACACTAACACAAGTGCGAAAAGTGTTTTTTCCACACTAATACAAGTGCAAAAGTGGTTTCCTGCACCAACACAAGTGCGAAAAGTGGTTTTTCAACACTAACACAAGTGGGAAAAGTGGTTTTTCAACACTAACACAAGTGCGAAAAGTGGTTTTTCCACACTAATACAAGTGCAAAAGTGGTTTCCTGCACCAACACAAGTGCGAAAAGTGGTTTTTCAACACTAACACAAGTGCGAAAAGTGGTTTTTCAACACTATCACAAGTGCAAAAAGTGTTTTTTCCACACTAATACAAGTGCAAAAGTGGTTTCCTGCACCAACACAAGTGTGAAAAGTGGTTTTTCAACACTATCACAAGTGCAAAAAGTGTTTTTTCCACACTAATACAAGTGCAAAAGTAGTTTCCTGCACCAACACAAGTGCGAAAAGTGGTTTTTCAACACTAACACAAGTGCGAAAAGTGGTTTTTCAACACTAACACAAGTGCGAAAAGTGGTTTTTCCACACTAATACAAGTGCAAAAGTGGTTTCCTGCAGCAACACAAGTGCGAAAAGTGGTTTTTCAACACTAACACAAGTGCGAAAAGTGGTTTTTCAACACTATCACAAGTGCAAAAAGTGTTTTTTCCACACTAATACAAGTGCAAAAGTGGTTTCCTGCACCAACACAAGTGCGAAAAGTGGTTTTTCAACACTAACACAAGTGCGAAAAGTGGTTTTTCAACACTAACACAAGTGGGAAAAGTGGTTTTTCAACACTAACACAAGTGCGAAAAGTGGTTTTTCAACACTAACACAAGTGCGAAAAGTGGTTTTTCCACACTAATACAAGTGCAAAAGTGGTTTCCTGCACCAACACAAGTGCGAAAAGTGGTTTTTCAACACTAACACAAGTGCGAAAAGTGGTTTTTCAACACTATCACAAGTGCAAAAAGTGTTTTTTCCACACTAATACAAGTGCAAAAGTGGTTTCCTGCACCAACACAAGTGTGAAAAGTGGTTTTTCAACACTATCACAAGTGCAAAAAGTGTTTTTTCCACACTAATACAAGTGCAAAAGTAGTTTCCTGCACCAACACAAGTGCGAAAAGTGGTTTTTCAACACTAACACAAGTGCGAAAAGTGGTTTTTCAACACTAACACAAGTGCGAAAAGTGGTTTTTCCACACTAATACAAGTGCAAAAGTGGTTTCCTGCACCAACACAAGTGCGAAAAGTGGTTTTTCAACACTAATACAAGTGCGAAAAGTGGTTTTTCAACACTATCACAAGTGCAAAAAGTGTTTTTTCCACACTAATACAAGTGCAAAAGTGGTTTCCTGCAGCAACACAAGTGCGAAAAGTGGTTTTTCAACACTAACACAAGTGCGAAAAGTGGTTTTTCAACACTATCACAAGTGCAAAAAGTGTTTTTTCCACACTAATACAAGTGCAAAAGTGGTTTTCTGCACCAACACAAGTGCGAAAAGTGGTTTTTCAACACTAACACAAGTGCGAAAAGTGGTTTTTCAACACTATCACAAGTGCAAAAAGTGTTTTTTCCACACTAATACAAGCGCAAAAGTGGTTTCCTGCACCAACACAAGTGCGAAAAGTGGTTTTTCAACACTATCACAAGTGCAAAAAGTGTTTTTTCCACACTAATACAAGTGCAAAAGTGGTTTCCTGCACCAACACAAGTGCGAAAAGTGGTTTTTCAACACTAACACAAGTGTGAAAAGTGGTTAATCAACACTAACACAAGTGCGAAAAGTGGTTTTTCAACACTAACAAAAGTGCGAAAAGTGTTTTTTCCACACTAATACAAGTGCGAAAAGTGGTTTTTCAACACTAACACAAGTGCGAAAAGTGGTTTTTCAACACTAATACAAGTGCAAAAGTGGTTTCCTGCACCAACACAAGTGCGAAAAGTGGTTTTTCAACATTATCACAAGTGCGAAAAGTGGTTTTTCAACACTAACACAAGTGCGAAAAGTGGTTTTTCAACAATAACACAAGTGCGAAAAGTGGTTTTTCCACACTAATACAAGTGCAAAACTGGTTTCCTGCACCAACACAAGTGCGAAAAGTGGTTTTTCAACACTAATACCAGTGCAAAAAGTGGTTTTTCAACACTATCACAAGTGCAAAAAGTGTTTTTTCCACACGAAAACAAGTGCAAAAGTGGTTTCCTGCAGCAACACAAGTGCGAAAAGTGGTTTTTCAACACTAACATAAGTGCGAAAAGTGTTTTTTCCACACTAATACAAGTGCAAAAGTGGTTTCCTGCACCAACACAAGTGCGAAAAGTGGTTTTTCAACACTAACACAAGTGCGAAAAGTGGTTTTTCAACACTATCACAAGTGCAAAAAGTGTTTTTTCCACACTAATACAAATGCAAAAGTGGTTTCCTGCACCAACACAAGTGCGAAAAGTGGTTTTTCAACGACGACGCAAGTGTGAAAAGTGGTTTTTCAACACTAACACAAGTGCGAAAAGTGTTTTTTCCACACGAATACAAGTGCAAAAGTGGCTTCCTGCACCAACACAAGTGCGAAAAGTGGTTTTTCAACACGAACACAAGTGCGAAAAGTGGTTTTTCAACACTAACACAAGTGCGAAAAGTGGTTTTTCCACACTAATACAAGTGCAAAAGTAGTTTCCTGCACCAACACAAGTGTGAGAAGTGGTTTTTCAACACTAACACAAGTGCGAAAAGTGGTTTTTCAACACTATCACAAGTGCAAAAATTGTTTTTTCCACACTAATACAAGTGCAAAAGTGGTTTCCTGCACCAATACAAGTGCGAAAAGTGGTTTTTCAACACTAACACAAGTGCGAAAAGTGTTTTTTCCACACTAATACAAGTGCAAAAGTGGTTTCCTGCACCAACACAAGTGCGAAAAGTGGTTTTTCAACACTAACACAAGTGCGAAAAGTGGTTTTTCAACACTAACACAAGTGCGAAAAGTGGTTTTTCCACACTAATACAAGTGCAAAAGTAGTTTCCTGCACCAACACAAGTGCGAGAAGTGGTTTTTCAACACTAACACAAGTGCGAAAAGTGGTTTTTCAACACCATCACAAGTGCAAAAAGTATTTTTTCCACACTAATACAAGTGCAAAAGTGGTTCCTGCACCAACACAAGTGCGAAAAGTGGTTTTTCAACACTAACACAAGTGCGAAAAGTGTTTTTTCCACACTAATACAAGTGCAAAAGTGGTTTCCTGCACCAACACAAGTGCGAAAAGTGGTTTTTCAACACAAACACAAGTGCAAAAAGTGGTTTTTCAACACTAACACAAGTGCGAAAAGTGGTTTTTAAACACTAACACAAGTGCGAAAAGTGGTTTTCCACACTAATACAAGTGCAAAAGTGGTTTTTCAACACTAACACAAGTGCAAAAAGTGGTTTTTCAACACTAACACAAGTGCGAAAAGTGGTTTTTCAACACTAACACAAGTGCGAAAAGTGTTTTTTCCACACTAATACAAGTGCAAAAGTGGTTTCCTGCACCAACACAAGTGCGAAAAGTGGTTTTTCAACACTAACACAAGTGGGAAAAGTGGTTTTTCAACACTAACACAAGTGCGAAAAGTGGTTTTTCCACACTAATACAAGTGCAAAAGTGGTTTCCTGCACCAACACAAGTGCGAAAAGTGGTTTTTCAACACTCACACAAGTGCAAAAAGTGGTTTTTCAACACTATCACAAGTGCAAAAAGTGTTTTTTCCACACTAATACAAGTGCAAAAGTGGTTTCCTGCACCAACACAAGTGTGAAAAGTGGTTTTTCAACACTATCACAAGTGCAAAAAGTGTTTATTCCACACTAATACAAGTGCAAAAGTAGTTTCCTGCACCAACACAAGTGCGAAAAGTGGTTTTTCAACACTAACACAAGTGCGAAAAGTTGTTTTTCAACACTAACACAAGTGCGAAAAGTGGTTTTTCCACACTAATACAAGTGCAAAAGTGGTTTCCTGCAGCAACACAAGTGCGAAAAGTGGTTTTTCAACACTAACACAAGTGCGAAAAGTGGTTTTTCAACACTATCACAAGTGCAAAAAGTGTTTTTTCCACACTAATACAAGTGCAAAAGTGGTTTTCTGCACCAACACAAGTGCGAAAAGTCGTTTTTCAACACTAACACAAGTGCGAAAAGTGGTTTTTCAACACTATCACAAGTGCAAAAAGTGTTTTTTCCACACTAATACAAGCGCAAAAGTGGTTTCCTGCACCAACACAAGTGCGAAAAGTGGTTTTTCAACACTATCACAAGTGCAAAAAGTGTTTTTTCCACACTAATACAAGTGCAAAAGTAGTTTCCTGCACCAACACAAGTGCGAAAAGTGGTTTTTCAACACTAACACAAGTGCGAAAAGTGGTTTTTCAACACTAATACAAGTGCGAAAAGTGGTTTTTCCACACTAATACAAGTGCAAAAGTGGTTTCCTGCACAAACACAAGTGCGAAAAGTGGTTTTTCAACACTAATACAAGTGCGAAAAGTGGTTTTTTTCAACACTATCACAAGTGCAAAAAGTGTTTTTTCCACACTAATACAAGTGCAAAAGTGGTTTCCTGCAGCAACACAAGTGCGAAAAGTGGTTTTTCAACACTAACATAAGTGCGAAAAGTGTTTTTTCCACACTAATACAAGTGCAAAAGTGATTTCCTGCACCAACACAAGTGCGAAAAGTGGTTTTTCAACACTAACACAAGTGTGAAAAGTGGTTAATCAACACTAACACAAGTGCGAAAAGTGGTTTTCCACACTAATACAAGTGCAAAAGTGGTTTTTCAACACTAACACAAGTGCGAAAAGTGGTTTTTCAACACTAACACAAGTGCGAAAAGTGTTTTTTCCACACTAATACAAGTGCAAAAGTGGTTTCCTGCACCAACACAAGTGCGAAAAGTGGTTTTTCAACACTAACACAAGTGCGAAAAGTGGTTTTTCAACACAAACACAAGTGCGAAAAGTCGTTTTCCACACTAATACAAGTGCAAAAGTGGTTTTTCAACACTAACACAAGTGCAAAAAGTGGTTTTTCAACACTAACACAAGTGCGAAAAGTGGTTTTTCAACACTAACACAAGTGCGAAAAGTGTTTTTTCCACACTAATACAAGTGCAAAAGTGGTTTCCTGCACCAACACAAGTGCGAAAAGTGGTTTTTCAACACTAACACAAGTGGGAAAAGTGGTTTTTCAACACTAACACAAGTGCGAAAAGTGGTTTTTCAACACTAACACAAGTGCGAAAAGTGTTTTTTCCACACTAATACAAGTGCAAAAGTGGTTTCCTGCACCAACACAAGTGCGAAAAGTGGTTTTTCAACACTAACACAAGTGCGAAAAGTGGTTTTTCAACACTATCACAAGTGCAAAAAGTGTTTTTTCCACACTAATACAAGTGCAAAAGTGGTTTCCTGCACCAACACAAGTGTGAAAAGTGGTTTTTCAACACTATCACAAGTGCAAAAAGTGTTTTTTCCACACTAATACAAGTGCAAAAGTAGTTTCCTGCACCAACACAAGTGCGAAAAGTGGTTTTTCAACACTAACACAAGTGCGAAAAGTGGTTTTTCAACACTAACACAAGTGCGAAAAGTGGTTTTTCCACACTAATACAAGTGCAAAAGTGGTTTCCTGCAGCAACACAAGTGCGAAAAGTGGTTTTTCAACACTAACACAAGTGCGAAAAGTGGTTTTTCAACACTATCACAAGTGCAAAAAGTGTTTTTTCCACACTAATACAAGTGCAAAAGTGGTTTTCTGCACCAACACAAGTGCGAAAAGTCGTTTTTCAACACTAACACAAGTGCGAAAAGTGGTTTTTCAACACTATCACAAGTGCAAAAAGTGTTTTTTCCACACTAATACAAGCGCAAAAGTGGTTTCCTGCACCAACACAAGTGCGAAAAGTGGTTTTTCAACACTATCACAAGTGCAAAAAGTGTTTTTTCCACACTAATACAAGTGCAAAAGTAGTTTCCTGCACCAACACAAGTGCGAAAAGTGGTTTTTCAACACTAACACAAGTGCGAAAAGTGGTTTTTCAACACTAATACAAGTGCGAAAAGTGGTTTTTCCACACTAATACAAGTGCAAAAGTGGTTTCCTGCACAAACACAAGTGCGAAAAGTGGTTTTTCAACACTAATACAAGTGCGAAAAGTGGTTTTTTTCAACACTATCACAAGTGCAAAAAGTGTTTTTTCCACACTAATACAAGTGCAAAAGTGGTTTCCTGCAGCAACACAAGTGCGAAAAGTGGTTTTTCAACACTAACATAAGTGCGAAAAGTGTTTTTTCCACACTAATACAAGTGCAAAAGTGATTTCCTGCACCAACACAAGTGCGAAAAGTGGTTTTTCAACACTAACACAAGTGTGAAAAGTGGTTAATCAACACTAACACAAGTGCGAAAAGTGGTTTTCCACACTAATACAAGTGCAAAAGTGGTTTTTCAACACTAACACAAGTGCGAAAAGTGGTTTTTCAACACTAACACAAGTGCGAAAAGTGTTTTTTCCACACTAATACAAGTGCAAAAGTGGTTTCCTGCGCCAACACAAGTGCGAAAAGTGGTTTTTCAACACTAACACAAGTGCGAAAAGTGGTTTTTCAACACAAACACAAGTGCGAAAAGTCGTTTTTCCACACTAATACAAGTGCAAAAGTGGTTTCCTGCACCAACACAAGTGCGAAAAGTGGTTTTTCAACACTAACACAAGTGCGAAAAGTGGTTTTTCAACACTAACACAAGTGCGAAAAGTGGTTTTTCAACACTAACACAAGTGCGAAAAGTGGTTTTTCAACACTAATACAAGTGCAAAAGTGGTGTCCTGCACCAACACAAGTGCGAAAAGTGGTTTTTCAACACTAACAGAAGTGCGAAAAGTGGTTTTTCAACACTAACACAAGTGCGAAAAGTGTTTTTTCCACACTAATACAAGTGCAAAAGTGGTTTCCTGCACCAACACAAGTGCAAAAAGTGGTTTTTCAACACTAACACAAGTGCGAAAAGTGTTTTTCAACACTAACACAAGTGCGAAAAGTGGTTTTTCAACACTAACACAAGTGCGAAAAGTGGTTTTTCAACACTAACACAAGTGTGAAAAGTGGTTTTTCCACACTAATACAAGTGCAAAAGTGGTTTCCTGCACCAACACAAGTGCGAAAAGTGGTTTTTCAACAATAACACAAGTGCGAAAAGTGGTTTTTCAACACTATCACAAGTGCAAAAAGTGTTTTTTCCACACTAATACAAGTGCAAAAGTGGTTTCCTGCACCAACACAAGTGCGAAAAGTGGTTTTTCAACACTATCACAAGCGCAAAAAGTGTTTTTTCCACACTAATACAAGTGCAAAAGTAGTTTCCTGCACCAACACAAGTGCGAAAAGTGGTTTTTCAACACTAACACAAGTGCGAAAAGTGGTTTTTCCACACTAATACAAGTGCAAAAGTGGTTTCCTGCACCAACACAAGTGCGAAAAGTGGTTTTTCAACACTAATACAAGTGCGAAAAGTGGTTTTTCAACACTAACAAAAGTGCGAAAAGTGTTTTTTCCACACTAATACAAGTGCGAAAAGTGGTTTTTCAACACTAACACAAGTGCGAAAAGTGGTTTTTCAACACTAATACAAGTGCAAAAGTGGTTTCCTGCACCAACACAAGTGCGAAAAGTGGTTTTTCAACACTATCACAAGTGCAAAAAGTGTTTTTTCCACACTAATACAAGTGCAAAAGTAGTTTCCTGCACCAACACAAGTGCGAAAAGTGGTTTTTCAACACTAACACAAGTGCGAAAAGTGGTTTTTCAACAGTAACACAAGTGCGAAAAGTGGTTTTTCAACACTATCACAAGTGCAAAAAGTGTTTTTTCCACACTAATACAAGTGCAAAAGTGGTTTCCTGCACCAACACAAGTGTGAAAAGTGGTTTTTCAACACTATCACAAGTGCAAAAAGTGTTTTTTCCACACTAATACAAGTGCAAAAGTAGTTTCCTGCACCAACACAAGTGCGAAAAGTGGTTTTTCAACACTAACACAAGTGCGAAAAGTGGTTTTTCAACACTAACACAAGTGCGAAAAGTGGTTTTTCCACACTAATACAAGTGCAAAAGTGGTTTCCTGCAGCAACACAAGTGCGAAAAGTGGTTTTTCAACACTAACACAAGTGCGAAAAGTGGTTTTTCAACACTATCACAAGTGCAAAAAGTGTTTTTTCCACACTAATACAAGTGCAAAAGTGGTTTTCTGCACCAACACAAGTGCGAAAAGTCGTTTTTCAACACTAACACAAGTGCGAAAAGTGGTTTTTCAACACTATCACAAGTGCAAAAAGTGTTTTTTCCACACTAATACAAGTGCAAAAGTAGTTTCCTGCACCAACACAAGTGCGAAAAGTGGTTTTTCAACACTAACACAAGTGCGAAAAGTGGTTTTTCAACACTAATACAAGTGCGAAAAGTGGTTTTTCCACACTAATACAAGTGCAAAAGTGGTTTCCTGCACAAACACAAGTGCGAAAAGTGGTTTTTCAACACTAATACAAGTGCGAAAAGTGGTTTTTTTCAACACTATCACAAGTGCAAAAAGTGTTTTTTCCACACTAATACAAGTGCAAAAGTGGTTTCCTGCAGCAACACAAGTGCGAAAAGTGGTTTTTCAACACTAACATAAGTGCGAAAAGTGTTTTTTCCACACTAATACAAGTGCAAAAGTGATTTCCTGCACCAACACAAGTGCGAAAAGTGGTTTTTCAACACTAACACAAGTGTGAAAAGTGGTTAATCAACACTAACACAAGTGCGAAAAGTGGTTTTCCACACTAATACAAGTGCAAAAGTGGTTTTTCAACACTAACACAAGTGCGAAAAGTGGTTTTTCAACACTAACACAAGTGCGAAAAGTGTTTTTTCCACACTAATACAAGTGCAAAAGTGGTTTCCTGCGCCAACACAAGTGCGAAAAGTGGTTTTTCAACACTAACACAAGTGCGAAAAGTGGTTTTTCAACACAAACACAAGTGCGAAAAGTCGTTTTTCCACACTAATACAAGTGCAAAAGTGGTTTCCTGCACCAACACAAGTGCGAAAAGTGGTTTTTCAACACTAACACAAGTGCGAAAAGTGGTTTTTCAACACTAACACAAGTGCGAAAAGTGGTTTTTCAACACTAACACAAGTGCGAAAAGTGGTTTTTCAACACTAATACAAGTGCAAAAGTGGTGTCCTGCACCAACACAAGTGCGAAAAGTGGTTTTTCAACACTAACAGAAGTGCGAAAAGTGGTTTTTCAACACTAACACAAGTGCGAAAAGTGTTTTTTCCACACTAATACAAGTGCAAAAGTGGTTTCCTGCACCAACACAAGTGCAAAAAGTGGTTTTTCAACACTAACACAAGTGCGAAAAGTGTTTTTCAACACTAACACAAGTGCGAAAAGTGGTTTTTCAACACTAACACAAGTGCGAAAAGTGGTTTTTCAACACTAACACAAGTGTGAAAAGTGGTTTTTCCACACTAATACAAGTGCAAAAGTGGTTTCCTGCACCAACACAAGTGCGAAAAGTGGTTTTTCAACAATAACACAAGTGCGAAAAGTGGTTTTTCAACACTATCACAAGTGCAAAAAGTGTTTTTTCCACACTAATACAAGTGCAAAAGTGGTTTCCTGCACCAACACAAGTGCGAAAAGTGGTTTTTCAACACTATCACAAGCGCAAAAAGTGTTTTTTCCACACTAATACAAGTGCAAAAGTAGTTTCCTGCACCAACACAAGTGCGAAAAGTGGTTTTTCAACACTAACACAAGTGCGAAAAGTGGTTTTTCCACACTAATACAAGTGCAAAAGTGGTTTCCTGCACCAACACAAGTGCGAAAAGTGGTTTTTCAACACTAATACAAGTGCGAAAAGTGGTTTTTCAACACTAACAAAAGTGCGAAAAGTGTTTTTTCCACACTAATACAAGTGCGAAAAGTGGTTTTTCAACACTAACACAAGTGCGAAAAGTGGTTTTTCAACACTAATACAAGTGCAAAAGTGGTTTCCTGCACCAACACAAGTGCGAAAAGTGGTTTTTCAACACTATCACAAGTGCAAAAAGTGTTTTTTCCACACTAATACAAGTGCAAAAGTAGTTTCCTGCACCAACACAAGTGCGAAAAGTGGTTTTTCAACACTAACACAAGTGCGAAAAGTGGTTTTTCAACAGTAACACAAGTGCGAAAAGTGGTTTTTCCACACTAATACAAGTGCAAAAGTGGTTTTCTGCACCAACACAAGTGCGAAAAGTCGTTTTTCAACACTAACACAAGTGCGAAAAGTGGTTTTTCAACACTATCACAAGTGCAAAAAGTGTTTTTTCCACACTAATACAAGCGCAAAAGTGGTTTCCTGCACCAACACAAGTGCGAAAAGTGGTTTTTCAACACTATCACAAGTGCAAAAAGTGTTTTTTCCACACTAATACAAGTGCAAAAGTAGTTTCCTGCACCAACACAAGTGCGAAAAGTGGTTTTTCAACACTAACACAAGTGCGAAAAGTGGTTTTTCAACACTAATACAAGTGCGAAAAGTGGTTTTTCCACACTAATACAAGTGCAAAAGTGGTTTCCTGCACAAACACAAGTGCGAAAAGTGGTTTTTCAACACTAATACAAGTGCGAAAAGTGGTTTTTTTCAACACTATCACAAGTGCAAAAAGTGTTTTTTCCACACTAATACAAGTGCAAAAGTGGTTTCCTGCAGCAACACAAGTGCGAAAAGTGGTTTTTCAACACTAACATAAGTGCGAAAAGTGTTTTTTCCACACTAATACAAGTGCAAAAGTGATTTCCTGCACCAACACAAGTGCGAAAAGTGGTTTTTCAACACTAACACAAGTGTGAAAAGTGGTTAATCAACACTAACACAAGTGCGAAAAGTGGTTTTCCACACTAATACAAGTGCAAAAGTGGTTTTTCAACACTAACACAAGTGCGAAAAGTGGTTTTTCAACACTAACACAAGTGCGAAAAGTGTTTTTTCCACACTAATACAAGTGCAAAAGTGGTTTCCTGCACCAACACAAGTGCGAAAAGTGGTTTTTCAACACTAACACAAGTGCGAAAAGTGGTTTTTCAACACAAACACAAGTGCGAAAAGTCGTTTTCCACACTAATACAAGTGCAAAAGTGGTTTTTCAACACTAACACAAGTGCAAAAAGTGGTTTTTCAACACTAACACAAGTGCGAAAAGTGGTTTTTCAACACTAACACAAGTGCGAAAAGTGTTTTTTCCACACTAATACAAGTGCAAAAGTGGTTTCCTGCACCAACACAAGTGCGAAAAGTGGTTTTTCAACACTAACACAAGTGGGAAAAGTGGTTTTTCAACACTAACACAAGTGCGAAAAGTGGTTTTTCAACACTAACACAAGTGCGAAAAGTGTTTTTTCCACACTAATACAAGTGCAAAAGTGGTTTGCTGCACCAACACAAGTGCGAAAAGTGGTTTTTCAACACTAACACAAGTGCGAAAAGTGGTTTTTCAACACTATCACAAGTGCAAAAAGTGTTTTTTCCACACTAATACAAGTGCAAAAGTGGTTTCCTGCACCAACACAAGTGTGAAAAGTGGTTTTTCAACACTATCACAAGTGCAAAAAGTGTTTTTTCCACACTAATACAAGTGCAAAAGTAGTTTCCTGCACCAACACAAGTGCGAAAAGTGGTTTTTCAACACTAACACAAGTGCGAAAAGTGGTTTTTCAACACTAACACAAGTGCGAAAAGTGGTTTTTCCACACTAATACAAGTGCAAAAGTGGTTTCCTGCAGCAACACAAGTGCGAAAAGTGGTTTTTCAACACTAACACAAGTGCGAAAAGTGGTTTTTCAACACTATCACAAGTGCAAAAAGTGTTTTTTCCACACTAATACAAGTGCAAAAGTGGTTTTCTGCACCAACACAAGTGCGAAAAGTCGTTTTTCAACACTAACACAAGTGCGAAAAGTGGTTTTTCAACACTATCACAAGTGCAAAAAGTGTTTTTTCCACACTAATACAAGCGCAAAAGTGGTTTCCTGCACCAACACAAGTGCGAAAAGTGGTTTTTCAACACTATCACAAGTGCAAAAAGTGTTTTTTCCACACTAATACAAGTGCAAAAGTAGTTTCCTGCACCAACACAAGTGCGAAAAGTGGTTTTTCAACACTAACACAAGTGCGAAAAGTGGTTTTTCAACACTAATACAAGTGCGAAAAGTGGTTTTTCCACACTAATACAAGTGCAAAAGTGGTTTCCTGCACAAACACAAGTGCGAAAAGTGGTTTTTCAACACTAATACAAGTGCGAAAAGTGGTTTTTTTCAACACTATCACAAGTGCAAAAAGTGTTTTTTCCACACTAATACAAGTGCAAAAGTGGTTTCCTGCAGCAACACAAGTGCGAAAAGTGGTTTTTCAACACTAACATAAGTGCGAAAAGTGTTTTTTCCACACTAATACAAGTGCAAAAGTGATTTCCTGCACCAACACAAGTGCGAAAAGTGGTTTTTCAACACTAACACAAGTGTGAAAAGTGGTTAATCAACACTAACACAAGTGCGAAAAGTGGTTTTCCACACTAATACAAGTGCAAAAGTGGTTTTTCAACACTAACACAAGTGCGAAAAGTGGTTTTTCAACACTAACACAAGTGCGAAAAGTGTTTTTTCCACACTAATACAAGTGCAAAAGTGGTTTCCTGCACCAACACAAGTGCGAAAAGTGGTTTTTCAACACTAACACAAGTGCGAAAAGTGGTTTTTCAACACAAACACAAGTGCGAAAAGTCGTTTTTCCACACTAATACAAGTGCAAAAGTGGTTTCCTGCACCAACACAAGTGCGAAAAGTGGTTTTTCAACACTAACACAAGTGCGAAAAGTGGTTTTTCAACACTAACACAAGTGCGAAAAGTGTTTTTTCAACACTAACACAAGTGCGAAAAGTGGTTTTTCAACACTAATACAAGTGCGAAAAGTGTTTTTTCCACACTAATACAAGTGCAAAAGTGGTTTCCTGCACCAACACAAGTGCGAAAAGTGGTTTTTCAACACTAACACAAGTGCGAAAAGTGGTTTTTCAACACTAACACAAGTGCGAAAAGTGGTTTTTCCACACTAATACAAGTGCAAAAGTAGTTTCCTGCACCAACACAAGTGCGAAAAGTGGTTTTTCAACACTAACACAAGTGCGAAAAGTGGTTTTTCAACACCATCACAAGTGCAAAAAGTATTTTTTCCACACTAATACAAGTGCAAAAGTGGTTCCTGCACCAACACAAGTGCGAAAAGTGATTTTTCAACACTAACACAAGTGCGAAAAGTGTTTTTTCCACACTAATACAAGTGCAAAAGTGGTTTCCTGCACCAACACAAGTGCGAAAAGTGGTTTTTCAACACAAACACAAGTGCAAAAAGTGGTTTTTCAACACTAACACAAGTGCGAAAAGTGGTTTTTAAACACTAACACAAGTGCGAAAAGTGGTTTTCCACACTAATACAAGTGCAAAAGTGGTTTTTCAACACTAACACAAGTGCAAAAAGTGGTTTTTCAACACTAACACAAGTGCGAAAAGTGGTTTTTCAACACTAACACAAGTGCGAAAAGTGTTTTTTCCACACTAATACAAGTGCAAAAGTGGTTTCCTGCACCAACACAAGTGCGAAAAGTGGTTTTTCAACACTAACACAAGTGGGAAAAGTGGTTTTTCAACACTAACACAAGTGCGAAAAGTGGTTTTTCCACACTAATACAAGTGCAAAAGTGGTTTCCTGCACCAACACAAGTGCGAAAAGTGGTTTTTCAACACTAACACAAGTGCGAAAAGTGGTTTTTCAACACTATCACAAGTGCAAAAAGTGTTTTTTCCACACTAATACAAGTGCAAAAGTGGTTTCCTGCACCAACACAAGTGTGAAAAGTGGTTTTTCAACACTATCACAAGTGCAAAAAGTGTTTTTTCCACACTAATACAAGTGCAAAAGTAGTTTCCTGCACCAACACAAGTGCGAAAAGTGGTTTTTCAACACTAACACAAGTGCGAAAAGTGGTTTTTCAACACTAACACAAGTGCGAAAAGTGGTTTTTCCACACTAATACAAGTGCAAAAGTGGTTTCCTGCAGCAACACAAGTGCGAAAAGTGGTTTTTCAACACTAACACAAGTGCGAAAAGTGGTTTTTCAACACTATCACAAGTGCAAAAAGTGTTTTTTCCACACTAATACAAGTGCAAAAGTGGTTTCCTGCACCAACACAAGTGCGAAAAGTGGTTTTTCAACACTAACACAAGTGCGAAAAGTGGTTTTTCAACACTAACACAAGTGGGAAAAGTGGTTTTTCAACACTAACACAAGTGCGAAAAGTGGTTTTTCAACACTAACACAAGTGCGAAAAGTGGTTTTTCCACACTAATACAAGTGCAAAAGTGGTTTCCTGCACCAACACAAGTGCGAAAAGTGGTTTTTCAACACTAACACAAGTGCGAAAAGTGGTTTTTCAACACTATCACAAGTGCAAAAAGTGTTTTTTCCACACTAATACAAGTGCAAAAGTGGTTTCCTGCACCAACACAAGTGTGAAAAGTGGTTTTTCAACACTATCACAAGTGCAAAAAGTGTTTTTTCCACACTAATACAAGTGCAAAAGTAGTTTCCTGCACCAACACAAGTGCGAAAAGTGGTTTTTCAACACTAACACAAGTGCGAAAAGTGGTTTTTCAACACTAACACAAGTGCGAAAAGTGGTTTTTCCACACTAATACAAGTGCAAAAGTGGTTTCCTGCACCAACACAAGTGCGAAAAGTGGTTTTTCAACACTAATACAAGTGCGAAAAGTGGTTTTTCAACACTATCACAAGTGCAAAAAGTGTTTTTTCCACACTAATACAAGTGCAAAAGTGGTTTCCTGCAGCAACACAAGTGCGAAAAGTGGTTTTTCAACACTAACACAAGTGCGAAAAGTGGTTTTTCAACACTATCACAAGTGCAAAAAGTGTTTTTTCCACACTAATACAAGTGCAAAAGTGGTTTTCTGCACCAACACAAGTGCGAAAAGTGGTTTTTCAACACTAACACAAGTGCGAAAAGTGGTTTTTCAACACTATCACAAGTGCAAAAAGTGTTTTTTCCACACTAATACAAGCGCAAAAGTGGTTTCCTGCACCAACACAAGTGCGAAAAGTGGTTTTTCAACACTATCACAAGTGCAAAAAGTGTTTTTTCCACACTAATACAAGTGCAAAAGTGGTTTCCTGCACCAACACAAGTGCGAAAAGTGGTTTTTCAACACTAACACAAGTGTGAAAAGTGGTTAATCAACACTAACACAAGTGCGAAAAGTGGTTTTTCAACACTAACAAAAGTGCGAAAAGTGTTTTTTCCACACTAATACAAGTGCGAAAAGTGGTTTTTCAACACTAACACAAGTGCGAAAAGTGGTTTTTCAACACTAATACAAGTGCAAAAGTGGTTTCCTGCACCAACACAAGTGCGAAAAGTGGTTTTTCAACATTATCACAAGTGCGAAAAGTGGTTTTTCAACACTAACACAAGTGCGAAAAGTGGTTTTTCAACAATAACACAAGTGCGAAAAGTGGTTTTTCCACACTAATACAAGTGCAAAACTGGTTTCCTGCACCAACACAAGTGCGAAAAGTGGTTTTTCAACACTAATACCAGTGCAAAAAGTGGTTTTTCAACACTATCACAAGTGCAAAAAGTGTTTTTTCCACACGAAAACAAGTGCAAAAGTGGTTTCCTGCAGCAACACAAGTGCGAAAAGTGGTTTTTCAACACTAACATAAGTGCGAAAAGTGTTTTTTCCACACTAAT
>NW_027619177.1:0-50516 GCF_964187855.1 Myxine glutinosa
CTAACACAAGTGCGAAAAGTGGTTTTTCAACACTAACACAAGTGCGAAAAGTGTTTTTTCAACACTAACACAAGTGCGAAAAGTGTTTTTTCCACACTAATATTTCCACACTAAAATATTTCGAAAAGTGTTTCTAAAAAAGCGTTTCGTTAAAAGCGTTAGCGTTAGCAAAAGTGGTTTCCTGCACCAACACAAGTGCGAAAAGTGGTTTTTCAACACTAACACAAGTGCGAAAAGTGGTTTTTCAACACTATCACAAGTGCGAAAAGTGTTTTTTCCACACTAATACAAGTGCAAAAGTGGTTTCCTGCACCAACACAAGTGCGAAAAGTGGTTTTTCAACACTAACACAAGTGCGAAAAGTGGTTTTTCAACACTAACACAAGTGCGAAAAGTGTTTTTTTCCACACTAATACAAGTGCAAAAGTGGTTTCCTGCACCAACACAAGTGCGAAAAGTGGTTTTTCAACACTAACACAAGTGCGAAAAGTGGTTTTTCAACACTAACACAAGTGCGAAAAGTGGTTTTTCAACACTAACACAAGTGCGAAAAGTGTTTTTTCCACACTAATACAATTGCAAAAGTGGTTTCCTGCACCAACACAAGTGCGGTAAGTGGTTTTTCAACACTAACACAAGTGCGAAAAGTGGTTTTTCAACACTAACACAAGTGCGAAAAGTGGTTTTTCCACACTAATACAAGTGCAAAAGTGGTTTCCTGCACCAACACAAGTGCGAAAAGTGGTTTTTCAACACTAACACAAGTGCGAAAAGTGTTTTTTCAACACTAACACAAGTGCGAAAAGTGTTTTTTCCACACTAATACAAGTGCAAAAGTGGTTTCCTGCACCAACACAAGTGCGAAAAGTGGTTTTTCAACACTAACACAAGTGCGAAAAGTGGTTTTTCACCACTAACACAAGTGTGAAAAGTGTTTTTTCCACACTAATACATGTGCAAAAGTGGTTTCCTGCACCAAGACAAGTGCGAAAAGTGGTTTTTCAACACTAACACAAGTGCGAAAAGTGGTTTTTCAAAACTAACACAAGTGCGAAAAAAATTTTCCACACTAATACAAGTGCAAAAGTGGTTTCCTGCAACAACACAAGTGCGAAAAGTGGTTTTTCAACACTAACACAAGTGCGAAAAGTGGTTTTTCAACACTAACACAAGTGCGAAAAGTGGTTTTTCCACACTAATACAAGTGCAAAAAGTGTTTTTTCCACACTAATACAAGTGCAAAAGTGGTTTCCTGCACCAACACAAGTGCGAAAAGTGGTTTTTCAACACTAACACAAGTGCGAAAAGTGGTTTTTCAACACTAACACAAGTGCGAAAAGTGTTTTTTCCACACTAATACAAGTGCAAAAGTGGTTTCCTGCACCAACACAAGTGCGAAAAGTGGTTTTTCAACACTAACACAAGTGCGAAAAGTGGTTTTTCAACACTAACACAAGTGCGAAAAGTGGTTTTTCAACATTAACACAAGTGCGAAAAGTGGTTTTTCCACACTAATACAAGTGCAAAAGTGGTTTCCTGCACCAACACAAGTGCGAAAAGTGGTTTTTCAACACTAACACAAGTGCGAAAAGTGGTTTTTCAACACTAACACAAGTGCGAAAAGTGGTTTTTCAACACTAACACAAGTCCGAAAAGTGTTTTTCCCACACTAATACAAGTGCAAAAGTGGTTTCCTGCACCAACACAAGTGCGATAAGTGGTTTTTCAACACTAACACAAGTGCAAAAGTGGTTTCCTGCACCAACACAAGTGCGAAAAGTGGTTTTTCAACACTAACACAAGTGCGAAAAGTGTTTTTCCCACACTAATACAAGTGCAAAAGTGGTTTCCTGCACCAACACAAGTGCGATAAGTGGTTTTTCAACACAAACACAAGTGCGAAAAGTGGTTTTTCAACACGAACACAAGTGCGAAAAGTGGTTTTTCAACACTAACACAAGTGGGAAAAGTGGTTTTTCAACACTAACACAAGTGCGAAAAGTGGTTTTTCAACACTAACACAAGTGCAAAAAGTGTTTTTTCCACACTAATACAAGTGCAAAAGTGGTTTCCTGCACCAACACAAGTGCGAAAAGTGGTTTTTCAACACTAACACAAGTGCGAAAAGTTGTTTTTCAACACTAACACAAGTGCAAAAAGTGTTTTTTCCACACTAATACAAGTGCAAAAGTGGTTTCCTGCACCAACACAAGTGTGAAAAGTGGTTTTTCAACACTAACACAAGTGCGAAAAGTGGTTTTTCAACACTAACACAAGTGCGAAAAGTGGTTTTTCAACACTAACACAAGTGCGAAAAGTGTTTTTTCCACACTAATACAAGTGCAAAAGTGGTTTCCTGCACCAACACAAGTGCGAAAAGTGGTTTTTCAACACTAACACAAGTGCGAATAGTGGTTTATCAACAATAACACAAGTGCGAAAAGTGGTTTTTCAACACTAACACAAGTGCGAAAAGTGGTTTTTCAACACTAACACAAGTGCGAAAAGTGTTTTTTCCACACTAATACAAGTGCAAAAGTGGTTTCCTGCACCAACACAAGTGCAAAATGTGGTTTTTCAACACTAACACAAGTGCGAAAAGTGTTTTTTCAACACTAACACAAGTGCGAAAAGTGGTCTTTCAACACTAACACAAATGCGAAAAGTGTTTTTTCCACACTAATACAAGTGCAAAAGTGGTTTCCTGCACCAACACAAGTGCGAAAAGTGGTTTTACAACACTAACACAAGTGCAAAAAGTGGTTTTTCAACAATAACACAAGTGCGAAAAGTGTTTTTTCCACACTAAAACAAGTGCAAAAGTGGTTTCCTGCACCAACACAAGTGCGAAAAGTGGTTTTTCAACACTAACACAAGTGCGAAAAGTGGTTTTTCAACACTAACACAAGTGCGAAAAGTGGTTTTTCAACACTAACACAAGTGCGAAAAGTATTTTTTCCACACTAATACAAGTGCAAAAGTGGTTTCCTGCACCAACACAAGTGCGAAAAGTGGTTTTTCAACACTAACACAAGTGCGAAAAGTGTTTTTTCCTCACTAATACAAGTGCAAAAGTGGTTTCCTGCACCAACACAAGTGCGAAAAGTGGTTTTTCAACACTAACACAAGTGCGAAAAGTGGTTTTTCAACACTAACACAAGTGCGAAAAGTGTTTTTTCCACACTAATACAAGTGCAAAAGTGGTTTCTTGCACCAACACAAGTGCGAAAAGTGATTTTTCAACATTAACACAAGTGCGAAAAGTGGTTTTTCAACACTAACACAAGTGCGAAAAGTGGTTTTTCAACACTAACACAAGTGCGAAAAGTGTTTTTTCCACACTAATACAAGTGCAAAAGTGGTTTCCCGCACCAACACAAGTGCGAAAAGTGGTTTTTCAACACTAACACAAGTGCGAAAAGTGGTTTTTCAACACTAACACAAGTGCAACTAGAACGGGCACTCGGTAGAGCGCATACCTTCGCCGCAGCTATGGTAAAAATACGATTTTGACCTTTTCGTGACCTTGACCTTGACCTTTGACCCGATTGCTCCCAAAATCTAATCAAATGTGTCCCGTATAATAACCAATCATCCCACCAAATTTCATGCAATTCTGTTGAATACTTTTTGAGTTATGCGAATAACATACACACACACACACAGACATACAAATAAATACACAGCAATCAAAACATAACCTTCCGCTTTTGCGAAGGTAAAAAGTGTTTTTTCCACACTAATACAAGTGCAAAAGTGGTTTCCTGCACCAACACAAGTGCGAAAAGTGGTTTTTCAACACTAACACAAGTGCAAAAAGTGTTTTTTCCACACTAATACAAGTGCAAAAGTGGTTTCCTGCACCAACACAAGTGCGAATAGTGGTTTTTCAACACTAACACAAGTGCGAAAAGTGGTTTTTCAACACTAACACAAGTGCGAAAATTGGTTTTTCAACACTAACACAAGTGCGAAAAGTGTTTTTTCCACACTAATACAAGTGCAAAAGTGGTTTCCTGCACCAACACAAGTGCGAAAAGTGGTTTTTCAACACTAACACAAGTGCGAAAAGTGGTTTATCAACAATAACACAAGTGCGAAAAGTGGTTTTTCAACACTAACACAAGTGCGAAAAGTGGTTTTTCAACACTAACACAAGTGCGAAAAGTGGTTTTTCAACACTAACACAAGTGCGAAAAGTGTTTTTTCCACACTAATACAAGTGCAAAAGTGGTTTCTTGCACCAACACAAGTGCGAAAAGTGATTTTTCAACATTAACACAAGTGCGAAAAGTGGTTTTTCAACACTAACACAAGTGCGAAAAGTGGTTTTTCAACACTAACACAAGTGCGAAAAGTGTTTTTTCCACACTAATACAAGTGCAAAAGTGGTTTCCCGCACCAACACAAGTGCGAAAAGTGGTTTTTCAACACTAACACAAGTGCGAAAAGTGGTTTTTCAACACTAACACAAGTGCAACTAGAACGGGCACTCGGTAGAGCGCATACCTTCGCCGCAGCTATGGTAAAAATACGATTTTGACCTTTTCGTGACCTTGACCTTGACCTTTGACCCGATTGCTCCCAAAATCTAATCAAATGTGTCCCGTATAATAACCAATCATCCCACCAAATTTCATGCAATTCTGTTGAATACTTTTTGAGTTATGCGAATAACATACACACACACACACAGACATACAAATAAATACACAGCGATCAAAACATAACCTTCCGCTTTTGCGAAGGTAAAAAGTGTTTTTTCCACACTAATACAAGTGCAAAAGTGGTTTCCTGCACCAACACAAGTGCGAAAAGTGGTTTTTCAACACTAACACAAGTGCAAAAAGTGTTTTTTCCACACTAATACAAGTGCAAAAGTGGTTTCCTGCACCAACACAAGTGCGAAAAGTGGTTTTTCAACACTAACACAAGTGCGAAAAGTGGTTTATCAACAATAACACAAGTGCGAAAAGTGGTTTTTCAACACTAACACAAGTGCGAAAAGTGGTTTTTCAACACTAACACAAGTGCGAAAAGTGTTTTTTCCACACTAATACAAGTGCAAAAGTGGTTTCCTGCACCAACACAAGTGCGAAAAGTGGTTTTTCAACACTAACACAAGTGCGAAAAGTGGTTTTTCAACACTAACACAAGTGCGAAAAGTGTTTTTTCCACACTAATACAAGTGCAAAAGTGGTTTCCTGCACCAACACAAGTGCGAAAAGTGGTTTTTCAACACTAACACAAGTGCGAAAAGTGTTTTTTCCACACTAATACAAGTGCAAAAGTGGTTTCCTGCACCAACCCAAGTGCGAAAAGTGGGTTTTTCAACACTAACACAAGTGCGAAAAGTGGTTTTTCAACACTAACACAAGTGCGAAAAGTGTTTTTTCAACACTAACACAAGTGCGAAAAGTGTTTTTTCCACACTAATACAAGTGCAAAAGTGGTTTCCTGCACCAACACAAGTGCGAAAAGTGGTTTTTCAACACAAACACAAGTGCAAAAAGTGGTTTTTCAACACCAACACAAGTGCGAAAAGTGTTTTTTCCACACTAATACAAGTGCAAAAGTGGTTTCCTGCACCAATACAAGTGCGAAAAGTGGTTTTTCAACACTAACACAGGTGCGAAAAGTGGTTTTTCAACACTAACACAAGTGCAAAAAGTGTTTTTTCCACACTAATACAAGTGCAAAAGTGGTTTCCTGCACCAACACAAGTGCGAAAAGTGGTTTTTCAACACTAACACAAGTGCGAAAAGTCGTTTTTCAACAATAACACAAGTGCGAAAAGTGGTTTTTCAACACTAACACAAGTGCGAAAAGTGGTTTTTCAACACTAACACAAGTGCGAAAAGTGTTTTTTCCACACTAATACAAGTGCAAAAGTGGTTTCCTGCACCAACACAAGTGCGAAAAGTGGTTTTTCAACACTAACACAAGTGCGAAAAGTGGTTTTTCAACACTAACACAAGTGCGAAAAGTGGTTTTTCAACACTAACACAAGTGCGAAAAGTGTTTTTTTCCACACTAATACAAGTGCAAAAGTGGTTTCCTGCACCAACACAAGTGCGAAAAGTGGTTTTTCAACACTAACACAAGTGCGAAAAGTGGTTTTTCAACACTAACACAAGTGCGAAAAGTGGTTTTTCAACACTAACACAAGTGCGAAAAGTGTTTTTTCCACACTAATACAAGTGCAAAAGTGGTTTCCTGCACCAACACAAGTGCGAAAAGTGGTTTTTCAACACTAACACAAGTGCGAAAAGTGTTTTTTCAACACTAACACAAGTGCGAAAAGTGTTTTTTCCACACTAATACAAGTGCAAAAGTGGTTTCCTGCACCAACACAAGTGCGAAAAGTGGTTTTTCAACACTAACACAAGTGCGAAAAGTGGTTTTTCAACACTAACACAAGTGCGAAAAGTGTTTTTTCCACACTAATACAAGTGCAAAAGTGGTTTCCTGCACCAACACAAGTGCGAAAAGTGTTTTTCAACACTAACACAAGTGCGAAAAGTGGTTTTTCACCACTAACACAAGTGCGAAAAGTGTTTTTTCCACACTAATACATGTGCAAAAGTGGTTTCCTGCACCAAGACAAGTGCGAAAAGTGGTTTTTCAACACTAACACAAGTGCGAAAAGTGGTTTTTCAACACTAACACAAGTGCGAATTTTTTTTCCCACACTAATACAAGTGCAAAAGTGGTTTCCTGCAACAACACAAGTGCGAAAAGTGGTTTTTCAACACTAACACAAGTGCGAAAAGTGGTTTTTCAACACTAACACAAGTGCGAAAAGTGGTTTTTCCACACTAATACAAGTGCAAAAAGTGTTTTTTCCACACTAATACAAGTGCAAAAGTGGTTTCCTGCACCAACACAAGTGCGAAAAGTGGTTTTTCAACACTAACACAAGTGCGAAAAGTGGTTTTTCAACACTAACACAAGTGCGAAAAGTGGTTTTTCAACACTAACACAAGTGGGAAAAGTGGTTTTTTCCACACTAATATAAGTGCAAAAGTGGTTTTTCCACACTATCACAAGTGCGAAAAGTGGTTTCCTGCACCAACACAAGTGCAAAAAGTGGTTTTTCAACATTAACACAAGTGCGAAAAGTGGTTTTTCAACACTATCAGAAGTGCAAAAGTGGTTTCCTGAACCAACACAAGTGCGAAAAGTGGTTTTTCAACACTAACACAAGTGCGAAAAGTGGTTTTTCAACACTAACACAAGTGCGAAAAGTGGTTTTTCCACACTAATACAAGTGCAAAAGTGGTTTCCTGCACCAACACAAGTGCGAAAAGTGGTTTTTCAACACTAACACAAGTGCGAAAAGTGGTTTTTCAACACTAACACAAGTGCGAAAAGTGGTTTTTCAACACTAACACAAGTGCGAAAAGTGTTTTTTCCACACTAATACAAGTGCAAAAGTGGTTTCCTGCACCAACACAAGTGCGAAAAGTGGTTTTTCAACACTAACACAAGTGTGAAAAGTGGTTTTTCAACACGAACACAAGTGCGAAAAGTGTTTTTTCCACACTAATACAAGTGCAAAAGTGGTTTCCTGCACCAACACAAGTGCGAAAAGTGGTTTTTCAACACTAACACAAGTGCGAAAAGTGGTTTTTCAACAATAACACAAGTGCGAAAAGTGTTTTTTCCACACTAATACAAGTGCAAAAGTGGTTTCCTGCACCAACACAAGTGCGAAACGTGGTTTTTCAACACTAACACATGTGCGAAAAGTGGTTTTTCCACACTAATACAAGTGCAAAAGTGGTTTCCTGCACCAACACAAGTGCGAAAAGTGGTTTTTCAACACTAACACAAGTGCGAAAAGTGGTTTTTCAACACTAACTCAAGTGCGAAAAGTGGTTTTTCAACACTAACACAAGTGCGAAAAGTGTTTTTTCCACACTAATACAAGTGCAAAAGTGGTTTCCTGCACCAACACAAGTGCGAAAAGTGGTTTTTCAACACTAACACAAGTGCGAAAAGTGGTTTTTCACCACTAACACAAGTGTGAAAAGTGTTTTTTCCACACTAATACATGTGCAAAAGTGGTTTCCTGCACCAAGACAAGTGCGAAAAGTGGTTTTTCAACACTAACACAAGTGCGAAAAGTGGTTTTTCAAAACTAACACAAGTGCGAATTTTTTTTTCCACACTAATACAAGTGCAAAAGTGGTTTCCTGCAACAACACAAGTGCGAAAAGTGGTTTTTCAACACTAACACAAGTGCGAAAAGTGGTTTTTCAACACTAACACAAGTGCGAAAAGTGGTTTTTCCACACTAATACAAGTGCAAAAAGTGTTTTTTCCACACTAATACAAGTGCAAAAGTGGTTTCCTGCACCAACACAAGTGCGAAAAGTGGTTTTTCAACACTAACACAAGTGCGAAAAGTGGTTTTTCAACACTAACACAAGTGCGAAAAGTGGTTTTTCAACACTAACACAAGTGCGAAAAGTGTTTTTTCCACACTAATACAAGTGCAAAAGTGGTTTCCTGCACCAACACAAGTGCGAAAAGTGGTTTTTCAACACTAACACAAGTGCGAAAAGTGGTTTTTCAACACTAACACAAGTGCGAAAAGTGGTTTTTCAACATTAACACAAGTGCGAAAAGTGGTTTTTCCACACTAATACAAGTGCAAAAGTGGTTTCCTGCACCAACACAATTGCGAAAAGTGGTTTTTCAACACTAACACAAGTGCGAAAAGTGGTTTTTCAACACTAACACAAGTGCGAAAAGTGGTTTTTCAACACTAACACAAGTGCAAAAAGTGGTTTTTCAACACTAACACAAGTGCGAAAAGTGGTTTTTCAACACTAACACAAGTCCGAAAAGTGTTTTTTCCACACTAATACAAGTGCAAAAGTGGTTTCCTGCACCAACACAAGTGCGAAAAGTGGTTTCTCAACACTAACACAAGTGCGAAAAGTGGTTTTTCAACACTAACACAAGTGCGAAAAGTGTTTTTTCCACACTAATACAAGTCCAAAAGTGGTTTCCTGCAGCATCACAAGTGTGAAACTTGGTTTTTCAACACTAACACAAGTGCGAAAAGTGTTTTTTCCACACTAATACAAGTGCAAAAGTGGTTTCCTGCACCAACACAAGTGCGAAATGTTGTTTTTCAACACTAACACAAGTGCGAAAAGTGTTTTTCCCACACTAATACAAGTGCAAAAGTGGTTTCCTGCACCAACACAAGTGCGAAAAGTGGTTTTTCAACACAAACACAAGTGCGAAAAGTGGTTTTTCAACACTAACACAAGTGCGAAAAGTGGTTTTTCAACACTAACACAAGTGGGAAAAGTGGTTTCTCAACACTAACACAAGTGCGAAAAGTGGTTTTTCAACACTAACACAAGTGCAAAAAGTGTTTTTTCCACACTAATACAAGTGCAAAAGTGGTTTCCTGCACCAACACAAGTGCGAAAAGTGGTTTTTCAACACTAACACAAGTGCGAAAAGTTGTTTTTCAACACTAACACAAGTGCAAAAAGTGTTTTTTCCACACTAATACAAGTGCAAAAGTGGTTTCCTGCACCAACACAAGTGCGAAAAGTGGTTTTTCAACACTAACACAAGTGCGAAATGTGGTTTTTCAACACTAACACAAGTGCGAAAAGTGGTTTTTCAACACTAACACAAGTGCGAAAAGTGTTTTTTCCACACTAATACAAGTGCAAAAGTGGTTTCCTGCACCAACACAAGTGCAAAAAGTGGTTTTTCAACACTAACACAAGTGCGAAAAGTGGTTTATCAACAATAACACAAGTGCGAAAAGTGGTTTTTCAACACTAACACAAGTGCGAAAAGTGGTTTTTCAACACTAACACAAGTGCGAAAAGTGTTTTTTCCACACTAATACAAGTGCAAAAGTGGTTTCCTGCACCAACACAAGTGCAAAATGTGGTTTTTCAACACTAACACAAGTGCGAAAAGTGTTTTTTCAACACTAACACAAGTGCGAAAAGTGGTTTTTCAACACTAACACAAATGCGAAAAGTGTTTTTTCCACACTAATACAAGTGCAAAAGTGGTTTCCTGCACCAACACAAGTGCGAAAAGTGGTTTTACAACACTAACACAAGTGCAAAAAGTGGTTTTTCAACAATAACACAAGTGCGAAAAGTGTTTTTTCCACACTAAAACAAGTGCAAAAGTGGTTTCCTGCACCAACACAAGTGCGAAAAGTGGTTTTTCAACACTAACACAAGTGCGAAAAGTGGTTTTTCAACACTAACACAAGTGCGAAAAGTGGTTTTTCAACACTAACACAAGTGCGAAAAGTGTTTTTTCCACACTAATACAAGTGCAAAAGTGGTTTCCTGCACCAACACAAGTGCGAAAAGTGGTTTTTCAACACTAACACAAGTGCGAAAAGTGGTTTTTCAACACTAACACAAGTGCGAAAAGTGGTTTTTCAACATTAACACAAGTGCGAAAAGTGGTTTTTCCACACTAATACAAGTGCAAAAGTGGTTTCCTGCACCAACACAATTGCGAAAAGTGGTTTTTCAACACTAACACAAGTGCGAAAAGTGGTTTTTCAACACTAACACAAGTGCGAAAAGTGGTTTTTCAACACTAACACAAGTGCAAAAAGTGGTTTTTCAACACTAACACAAGTGCGAAAAGTGGTTTTTCAACACTAACACAAGTCCGAAAAGTGTTTTTTCCACACTAATACAAGTGCAAAAGTGGTTTCCTGCACCAACACAAGTGCGAAAAGTGGTTTCTCAACACTAACACAAGTGCGAAAAGTGGTTTTTCAACACTAACACAAGTGCGAAAAGTGTTTTTTCCACACTAATACAAGTCCAAAAGTGGTTTCCTGCAGCAACACAAGTGTGAAACTTGGTTTTTCAACACTAACACAAGTGCGAAAAGTGTTTTTTCCACACTAATACAAGTGCAAAAGTGGTTTCCTGCACCAACACAAGTGCGAAATGTTGTTTTTCAACACTAACACAAGTGCGAAAAGTGTTTTTCCCACACTAATACAAGTGCAAAAGTGGTTTCCTGCACCAACACAAGTGCGAAAAGTGGTTTTTCAACACAAACACAAGTGCGAAAAGTGGTTTTTCAACACTAATACAAGTGCGAAAAGTGGTTTTTCAACACTAACACAAGTGGGAAAAGTGGTTTCTCAACACTAACACAAGTGCGAAAAGTGGTTTTTCAACACTAACACAAGTGCAAAAAGTGTTTTTTCCACACTAATACAAGTGCAAAAGTGGTTTCCTGCACCAACACAAGTGCGAAAAGTGGTTTTTCAACACAAACACAAGTGCGAAAAGTGGTTTTTCAACACTAATACAAGTGCGAAAAGTGGTTTTTCAACACTAACACAAGTGGGAAAAGTGGTTTCTCAACACTAACACAAGTGCGAAAAGTTGTTTTTCAACACTAACACAAGTGCAAAAAGTGTTTTTTCCACACTAATACAAGTGCAAAAGTGGTTTCCTGCACCAACACAAGTGCGAAAAGTGGTTTTTCAACACTAACACAAGTGCGAAATGTGGTTTTTCAACACTAACACAAGTGCGAAAAGTGGTTTTTCAACACTAACACAAGTGCGAAAAGTGTTTTTTCCACACTAATACAAGTGCAAAAGTGGTTTCCTGCACCAACACAAGTGCAAAAAGTGGTTTTTCAACACTAACACAAGTGCGAAAAGTGGTTTATCAACAATAACACAAGTGCGAAAAGTGGTTTTTCAACACTAACACAAGTGCGAAAAGTGGTTTTTCAACACTAACACAAGTGCGAAAAGTGTTTTTTCCACACTAATACAAGTGCAAAAGTGGTTTCCTGCACCAACACAAGTGCAAAATGTGGTTTTTCAACACTAACACAAGTGCGAAAAGTGTTTTTTCAACACTAACACAAGTGCGAAAAGTGGTTTTTCAACACTAACACAAATGCGAAAAGTGTTTTTTCCACACTAATACAAGTGCAAAAGTGGTTTCCTGCACCAACACAAGTGCGAAAAGTGGTTTTACAACACTAACACAAGTGCAAAAAGTGGTTTTTCAACAATAACACAAGTGCGAAAAGTGTTTTTTCCACACTAAAACAAGTGCAAAAGTGGTTTCCTGCACCAACACAAGTGCGAAAAGTGGTTTTTCAACACTAACACAAGTGCGAAAAGTGGTTTTTCAACACTAACACAAGTGCGAAAAGTGGTTTTTCAACACTAACACAAGTGCGAAAAGTATTTTTTCCACACTAATACAAGTGCAAAAGTGGTTTCCTGCACCAACACAAGTGCGAAAAGTGGTTTTTCAACACTAACACAAGTGCGAAAAGTGGTTTTTCAACACTAACACAAGTGCGAAAAGTGTTTTTTCCTCACTAATGCAAGTGCAAAAGTGGTTTCCTGCACCAACACAAGTGCGAAAAGTGGTTTTTCAACACTAACACAAGTGCGAAAAGTGGTTTTTCAACACTAACACAAGTGCGAAAAGTGTTTTTTCCACACTAATACAAGTGCAAAAGTGGTTTCCTGCACCACACAAGTGCGAAAAGTGGTTTTTCAACATTAACACAAGTGCGAAAAGTGGTTTTTCAACACTAACACAAGTGCGAAAAGTGGTTTTTCAACACTAACACAAGTGCGAAAAGTGTTTTTTCCACACTAATACAAGTGCAAAAGTGGTTTCCTGCACCAACACAAGTGCGAAAAGTGGTTTTTCAACACTAACACAAGTGCGAAAAGTGGTTTTTCAACACTAACACAAGTGCGAAAAGTGTTTTTTCCACACTAATAGAAGTGCAAAAGTGGTTTCCTGCACCAACACAAGTGCGAAAAGTGGTTTTTCAACACAAACACAAGTGCGAAAAGTGGTTTTTCAACACTAACACAAGTGCGAATAGTATTTTTTCCACACTAATACAAGTGCAAAAGTGATTTCCTGCACCAACACAAGTGTGAAAAGTTGTTTTTCAACACTAATACAAGTGCGAAAAGTGGTTTTCCAACACTAACACAAGTGGGAAAAGTGGTTTTTCAACACTAACACAAGTGCGAAAAGTGGTTTTTCAACACTAACACAAGTGCAAAAAGTGTTTTTTCCACACTAATACAAGTGCAAAAGTGGTTTCCTGCACCAACACAAGTGCGAAAAGTGGTTTTTCAACACTAACACAAGTGCGAAAAGTTGTTTTTCAACACTAACACAAGTGCAAAAAGTGTTTTTTCCACACTAATACAAGTGCAAAAGTGGTTTCCTGCACCAACACAAGTGCGAATAGTGGTTTTTCAACACTAACACAAGTGCGAAAAGTGGTTTTTCAACACTAACACAAGTGCGAAAAGTGGTTTTTCAACACTAACACAAGTGCGAAAAGTGTTTTTTCCACACTAATACAAGTGCAAAAGTGGTTTCCTGCACCAACACAAGTGCGAAAAGTGGTTTTTCAACACTAACACAAGTGCGAAAAGTGGTTTATCAACAATAACACAAGTGCGAAAAGTGGTTTTTCAACACTAACACAAGTGCGAAAAGTGGTTTTTCAACACTAACACAAGTGCGAAAAGTGTTTTTTCCACACTAATACAAGTGCAAAAGTGGTTTCCTGCACCAACACAAGTGCGAAAAGTGGTTTTCCAACACTAACACAAGTGCGAAAAGTGGTTTTTCAACACTAACACAAGTGCGAAAAGTGTTTTTTCCACACTAATACAAGTGCAAAGGTGGTTTCCTGCACCAACACAAGTGCGAAAAGTGGTTTTTCAACACTAACACAAGTGCGAAAAGTGGTTTTTCAACACTAACACAAGTGCGAAAAGTGTTTTTTCCACACTAATACAAGTGCAAAAGTGGTTTCCTGCACCAACACAAGTGCGAAAAGTGGGTTTTTCAACACTAACACAAGTGCGAAAAGTGGTTTTTCAACACTAACACAAGTGCGAAAAGTGTTTTTTCAACACTAACACAAGTGCGAAAAGTGTTTTTTCCACACTAATACAAGTGCAAAAGTGGTTTCCTGCACCAACACAAGTGCGAAAAGTGGTTTTTCAACACAAACACAAGTGCAAAAAGTGGTTTTTCAACACCAACACAAGTGCGAAAAGTGTTTTTTCCACACTAATACAAGTGCAAAAGTGGTTTCCTGCACCAATACAAGTGCGAAAAGTGGTTTTTCAACACTAACACAAGTGCGAAAAGTGGTTTTTCAACACTAACACAAGTGCGAAAAGTGTTTTTTCCACACTAATACAAGTGCAAAAGTGGTTTCCTGCACCAACACAAGTGCAAAAAGTGGTTTTTCAACACTAACACAAGTGCGAAAAGTGGTTTTTCAACAATAACACAAGTGCGAAAAGTGGTTTTTCAACACTAACACAAGTGCGAAAAGTGGTTTTTCAACACTAACACAAGTGCGAAAAGTGTTTTTTCCACACTAATACAAGTGCAAAAGTGGTTTCCTGCACCAACACAAGTGCGAAAAGTGGTTTTTCAACACTAACACAAGTGCGAAAAGTGGTTTTTCAACACTAACACAAGTGCGAAAAGTGGTTTTTCAACACTAACAGAAGTGCGAAAAGTGTTTTTTTCCACACTAATACAAGTGCAAAAGTGGTTTCCTGCACCAACACAAGTGCGAAAAGTGGTTTTTCAACACTAACACAAGTGCCAAAAGTGGTTTTTCAACACTAACACAAGTGCGAAAAGTGGTTTTTCAACACTAACACAAGTGCGAAAAGTGTTTTTTCCACACTAATACAAGTGCAAAAGTGGTTTCCTGCACCAACACAAGTGCGATAAGTGGTTTTTCAACACTAACACAAGTGCGAAAAGTGGTTTTTCAACACTAACACAAGTGCGAAAAGTGTTTTTTCCACACTAATACAAGTGCAAAAGTGGTTTCCTGCACCAACACAAGTGCGAAAAGTGTTTTTTCAACACTAACACAAGTGCGAAAAGTGTTTTTTCCACACTAATACAAGTGCAAAAGTGGTTTCCTGCACCAACACAAGTGCGAAAAGTGGTTTTTCAACACTAACACAAGTGCGAAAAGTGGTTTTTCAACACTAACACAAGTGCGAAAAGTGTTTTTTCCACACTAATACAAGTGCAAAAGTGGTTTCCTGCACCAACACAAGTGCGAAAAGTGGTTTTTCAACACTAACACAAGTGCGAAAAGTGGTTTTTCACCACTAACACAAGTGCGAAAAGTGTTTTTTCCACACTAATACATGTGCAAAAGTGGTTTCCTGCACCAAGACAAGTGCGAAAAGTGGTTTTTCAACACTAACACAAGTGCGAAAAGTGGTTTTTCAACACTAACACAAGTGCGAATTTTTTTTTCCACACTAATACAAGTGCAAAAGTGGTTTCCTGCAACAACACAAGTGCGAAAAGTGGTTTTTCAACACTAACACAAGTGCGAAAAGTGGTTTTTCAACACTAGCACAAGTGCGAAAAGTGGTTTTTCCACACTAATACAAGTGCAAAAAGTGTTTTTTCCACACTAATACAAGTGCAAAAGTGGTTTCCTGCACCAACACAAGTGCGAAAAGTGGTTTTTCAACACTAACACAAGTGCGAAAAGTGGTTTTTCAACACTAACACAAGTGCGAAAAGTGGTTTTTTCCACACTAATATAAGTGCAAAAGTGGTTTTTCCACACTATCACAAGTGCGAAAAGTGGTTTCCTGCACCAACACAAGTGCAAAAAGTGGTTTTTCAACATTAACACAAGTGCGAAAAGTGGTTTTTCAACACTATCAGAAGTGCGAAAAGTGGTTTTTCAACACTAACACAAGTGCGAAAAGTGGTTTTTCAACACTAACACAAGTGCGAAAAGTGGTTTTTCAACACTAACACAAGTGCGAAAAGTGGTTTTTCAACACTAACACAAGTGCAAAAAGTGGTTTTTCAACACTATCACAAGTGCAAAAAGTGGTTTTTCCACACTAGTACAAGTGCAAAAGTGGTTTCCTGCACCAACACAAGTGCGAAAAGTGGTTTTTCAACACTAACACAAGTGCGAAAAGTGGTTTTTCAACACTAACACAAGTGCGAAAAGTGGTTTTTCCACACTAATACAAGTGCAAAAGTGGTTTCCTGCACCAACACAAGTGCGAAAAGTGGTTTTTCAACACTAACACAAGTGCGAAAAGTGGTTTTTCAACACTAACCCAAGTGCGAAAAGTGGTTTTTCAACACTAACACAAGTGCGAAAAGTGTTTTTTCCACACTAATACAAGTGCAAAAGTGGTTTCCTGCACCAACACAAGTGCGAAAAGTGGTTTTTCAACACTAACACAAGTGTGAAAAGTGGTTTTTCAACACTAACACAAGTGCGAAAAGTGTTTTTTCCACACTAATACAAGTGCAAAAGTGGTTTCCTGCACCAACACAAGTGCGAAAAGTGGTTTTTCAACACTAACACAAGTGCGAAAAGTGGTTTTTCAACACTAACACAAGTGCGAAAAGTGTTTTTGCCAAACACTAATACAAGTGCAAAAGTGGTTTCCTGCACCAACACAAGTGCGAAACGTGGTTTTTCAACACTAACACATGTGCGAAAAGTGGTTTTTCCACACTAATACAAGTGCAAAAGTGGTTTCCTGCACCAACACAAGTGCGAAAAGTGGTTTTTCAACACTAACACAAGTGCGAAAAGTGGTTTTTCAACACTAACACAAGTGCGAAAAGTGGTTTATCAACACTAACACAAGTGCGAAAAGTGTTTTTTCCACACTAATACAAGTGCAAAAGTGGTTTCCTGCACCAACACAAGTGCGAAAAGTGGTTTTTCAACACTAACACAAGTGCGAAAAGTGGTTTTTCAACACTATCACAAGTGCGAAAAGTGTTTTTTCCACACTAATACAAGTGCAAAAGTGGTTTCCTGCACCAACACAAGTGCGAAAAGTGGTTTTTCAACACTAACACAAGTGCGAAAAGTGGTTTTTCAACACTAACACAAGTGCGAAAAGTGTTTTTTTCCACACTAATACAAGTGCAAAAGTGGTTTCCTGCACCAACACAAGTGCGAAAAGTGGTTTTTCAACACTAACACAAGTGCGAAAAGTGGTTTTTCAACACTAACACAAGTGCGAAAAGTGGTTTTTCAACACTAACACAAGTGCGAAAAGTGTTTTTTCTACACTAATACAAGTGCAAAAGTGGTTTCCTGCACCAACACAAGTGCGATAAGTGGTTTTTCAACACTAACACAAGTGCGAAAAGTGGTTTTTCAACACTAACACAAGTGCGAAAAGTGTTTTTTCCACACTAATACAAGTGCAAAAGTGGTTTCCTGCATCAACACAAGTGCGAAAAGTGGTTTTTAAACACTAACACAAGTGCGAAAAGTGGTTTTTCAACACTAACACAAGTGCGAAAAGTGTTTTTTCCACACTAATACAGGTGCAAAAGTGGTTTCCTGCACCAACACAAGTGCGAAAAGTGGTTTTTCAACACTAACACAAGTGCGAAAAGTGGTTTTTCACCACTAACACAAGTGTGAAAAGTGTTTTTTCCACACTAATACATGTGCAAAAGTGGTTTCCTGCACCAAGACAAGTGCGAAAAGTGGTTTTTCAACACTAACACAAGTGCGAAAAGTGGTTTTTCAAAACTAACACAAGTGCGATTTTTTTTTTCCACACTCATACAAGTGCAAAAGTGGTTTCCTGCAACAACACAAGTGCGAAAAGTGGTTTTTCAACACTAACACAAGTGCGAAAAGTGGTTTTTCAACACTAACACAAGTGCGAAAAGTGGTTTTTCCACACTAATACAAGTGCAAAAAGTGTTTTTTCCACACTAATACAAGTGCAAAAGTGGTTTCCTGCACCAACACAAGTGCGAAAAGTGGTTTTTCAACACTAACACTTGTGCGAAAAGTGGTTTTTCAACACTAACACAAGTGCGAAAAGTGGTTTTTCAACACTAACACAAGTGCGAAAAGTGTTTTTTCCACACTAATACAAGTGCAAAAGTGGTTTCCTGCACAAACACAAGTGCGAAAAGTGGTTTTTCAACACTAACACAAGTGCGAAAAGTGTTTTTTCCACACTAATACAAGTGCAAAAGTGGTTTCCTGCACAAACACAAGTGCGAAAAGTGGTTTTTCAACACTAACACAAGTGTGAAAAGTGTTTTTTCCACACTAATACAAGTGCAAAAGTGGTTTCCTGCACCAACACAAGTGCGATAAGTGGTTTTTCAACACTAACACAAGTGCGAAAAGTGGTTTTTCAACACTAACACAAGTGCGAAAAGTGTTTTTTCCACACTAATACAAGTGCAAAAGTGGTTTCCTGCACCAACACAAGTGTGAAAAGTGGTTTTTAAACACTAACACAAGTGCGAAAAGTGGTTTTTCAACACTAACACAAGTGCGAAAAGTGTTTTTTCCACACTAATACAGGTGCAAAAGTGGTTTCCTGCACCAACACAAGTGCGAAAAGTGGTTTTTCAACACTAACACAAGTGCGAAAAGTGGTTTTTCACCACTAACACAAGTGTGAAAAGTGTTTTTTCCACACTAATACATGTGCAAAAGTGGTTTCCTGCACCAAGACAAGTGCGAAAAGTGGTTTTTCAACACTAACACAAGTGCGAAAAGTGGTTTTTCAAAACTAACACAAGTGCGAATTTTTTTTTCCACACTAATACAAGTGCAAAAGTGGTTTCCTGCAACAACACAAGTGCGAAAAGTGGTTTTTCAACACTAACACAAGTGCGAAAAGTGGTTTTTCAACACTAACACAAGTGCGAAAAGTGGTTTTTCCACACTAATACAAGTGCAAAAAGTGCTTTTTCCACACTAATACAAGTGCAAAAGTGGTTTCCTGCACCAACACAAGTGCGAAAAGTGGTTTTTCCACACTATCACAAGTGCGAAAAGTGGTTTCCTGCACCAACACAAGTGCAAAAAGTGGTTTTTCAACATTAACACAAGTGCGAAAAGTGGTTTTTCAGCACTATCAGAAGTGCGAAAAGTGGTTTTTCAACACTAACACAAGTGCGAAAAGTGGTTTTTCAACACTAACACAAGTGCGAAAAGTGGTTTTTCAACACTAACACAAGTGCGAAAAGTGGTTTTTCAACACTAACACAAGTGCAAAAAGTGGTTTTTCAACACTATCACAAGTGCAAAAAGTGGTTTTTCCACACTAGTACAAGTGCAAAAGTGGTTTCCTGCACCAACACAAGTGCGAAAAGTGGTTTTTCAACACTAACACAAGTGCGAAAAGTGGTTTTTCAACACTAACACAAGTGCGAAAAGTGGTTTTTCCACACTAATACAAGTGCAAAAGTGGTTTCCTGCACCAACACAAGTGCGAAAAGTGGTTTTTCAACACTAACACAAGTGCGAAAAGTGGTTTTTCAACACTAACCCAAGTGCGAAAAGTGGTTTTTCAACACTAACACAAGTGCGAAAAGTGTTTTTTCCACACTAATACAAGTGCAAAAGTGGTTTCCTGCACCAACACAAGTGCGAAAAGTGGTTTTTCAACACTAACACAAGTGTGAAAAGTGGTTTTTCAACACTAACACAAGTGCGAAAAGTGTTTTTTCCACACTAATACAAGTGCAAAAGTGGTTTCCTGCACCAACACAAGTGCGAAAAGTGGTTTTTCAACACTAACACAAGTGCGAAAAGTGGTTTTTCAACACTAACACAAGTGCGAAAAGTGTTTTTTCCACACTAATACAAGTGCAAAAGTGGTTTCCTGCACCAACACAAGTGCGAAACGTGGTTTTTCAACACTAACACATGTGCGAAAAGTGGTTTTTCCACACTAATACAAGTGCAAAAGTGGTTTCCTGCACCAACACAAGTGCGAAAAGTGGTTTTTCAACACTAACACAAGTGCGAAAAGTGGTTTTTCAACACTAACACAAGTGCGAAAAGTGGTTTTTCAACACTAACACAAGTGCGAAAAGTGTTTTTTCCACACTAATACAAGTGCAAAAGTGGTTTCCTGCACCAACACAAGTGCGAAAAGTGGTTTTTCAACACTAACACAAGTGCGAAAAGTGGTTTTTCAACACTATCACAAGTGCGAAAAGTGTTTTTTCCACACTAATACAAGTGCAAAAGTGGTTTCCTGCACCAACACAAGTGCGAAAAGTGGTTTTTCAACACTAACACAAGTGCGAAAAGTGGTTTTTCAACACTAACACAAGTGCGAAAAGTGTTTTTTTCCACACTAATACAAGTGCAAAAGTGGTTTCCTGCACCAACACAAGTGCGAAAAGTGGTTTTTCAACACTAACACAAGTGCGAAAAGTGGTTTTTCAACACTAACACAAGTGCGAAAAGTGGTTTTTCAACACTAACACAAGTGCGAAAAGTGTTTTTTCCACACTAATACAAGTGCAAAAGTGGTTTCCTGCACCAACACAAGTGCGATAAGTGGTTTTTCAACACTAACACAAGTGCGAAAAGTGGTTTTTCAACACTAACACAAGTGCGAAAAGTGTTTTTTCCACACTAATACAAGTGCAAAAGTGGTTTCCTGCACCAACACAAGTGCGAAAAGTGGTTTTTAAACACTAACACAAGTGCGAAAAGTGGTTTTTCAACACTAACACAAGTGCGAAAAGTGTTTTTTCCACACTAATACAGGTGCAAAAGTGGTTTCCTGCACCAACACAAGTGCGAAAAGTGGTTTTTCAACACTAACACAAGTGCGAAAAGTGGTTTTTCACCACTTACACAAGTGTGAAAAGTGTTTTTTCCACACTAATACATGTGCAAAAGTGGTTTCCTGCACCAAGACAAGTGCGAAAAGTGGTTTTTCAACACTAACACAAGTGCGAAAAGTGGTTTTTCAAAACTAACACAAGTGCGAATTTTTTTTTCCACACTCATACAAGTGCAAAAGTGGTTTCCTGCAACAACACAAGTGCGAAAAGTGGTTTTTCAACACTAACACAAGTGCGAAAAGTGGTTTTTCAACACTAACACAAGTGCGAAAAGTGGTTTTTCCACACTAATACAAGTGCAAAAAGTGTTTTTTCCACACTAATACAAGTGCAAAAGTGGTTTCCTGCACCAACACAAGTGCGAAAAGTGGTTTTTCAACACTAACACTTGTGCTAAAAGTGGTTTTTCAACACTAACACAAGTGCGAAAAGTGGTTTTTCAACACTAACACAAGTGCGAAAAGTGTTTTTTCCACACTAATACAAGTGCAAAAGTGGTTTCCTGCACAAACACAAGTGCGAAAAGTGGTTTTTCAACACTAACACAAGTGCGAAAAGTGTTTTTTCCACACTAATACAAGTGCAAAAGTGGTTTCCTGCACAAACACAAGTGCGAAAAGTGGTTTTTCAACACTAACACAAGTGTGAAAAGTGTTTTTTCCACACTAATACAAGTGCAAAAGTGGTTTCCTGCACCAACACAAGTGCGATAAGTGGTTTTTCAACACTAACACAAGTGCGAAAAGTGGTTTTTCAACACTAACACAAGTGCGAAAAGTGTTTTTTCCACACTAATACAAGTGCAAAAGTGGTTTCCTGCACCAACACAAGTGCGAAAAGTGGTTTTTAAACACTAACACAAGTGCGAAAAGTGGTTTTTCAACACTAACACAAGTGCAAAAAGTGTTTTTTCCACACTAATACAGGTGCAAAAGTGGTTTCCTGCACCAACACAAGTGCGAAAAGTGGTTTTTCAACACTAACACAAGTGCGAAAAGTGGTTTTTCACCACTAACACAAGTGTGAAAAGTGTTTTTTCCACACTAATACATGTGCAAAAGTGGTTTCCTGCACCAAGACAAGTGCGAAAAGTGGTTTTTCAACACTAACACAAGTGCGAAAAGTAGTTTTTCAAAACTAACACAAGTGCGAATTTTTTTTTCCACACTAATACAAGTGCAAAAGTGGTTTCCTGCAACAACACAAGTGCGAAAAGTGGTTTTTCAACACTAACACAAGTGCGAAAAGTGGTTTTTCAACACTAACACAAGTGCGAAAAGTGTTTTTTCCACACTAATACAATTGCAAAAGTGGTTTCCTGCACCAACACAAGTGCGAAAAGTGGTTTTTCAACACTAACACAAGTGCGAAAAGTGTTTTTTCCACACTAATACAAGTGCAAAAGTGGTTTCCTGCACCAACACAAGTGCGAAAAGTGGTTTTTCAACACTAACACAAGTGCGAAAAGTGGTTTTTCAACACTATCACAAGTGCGAAAAGTGTTTTTTCCACACTAATACAAGTGCAAAAGTGGTTTCCTGCACCAACACAAGTGCGAAAAGTGGTTTTTCAACACTAACACAAGTGCGAAAAGTGGTTTTTCAACACTAACACAAGTGCGAAAAGTGGTTTTTCAACACTAACACAAGTGCGAAAAGTGTTTTTTCCACACTAATACAATTGCAAAAGTGGTTTCCTGCACCAACACAAGTGCGATAAGTGGTTTTTCAACACTAACACAAGTGCGAAATGTGGTTTTTCAACACTAACACAAGTGCGAAAAGTGGTTTTTCCACACTAATACAAGTGCAAAAGTGGTTTCCTGCACCAAAACAAGTGCGAAAAGTGGTTTTTCAACACTAACACAAGTGCGAAAAGTGTTTTTTCAACACTAACACAAGTGCGAAAAGTGTTTTTTCCACACTAATACAAGTGCAAAAGTGGTTTCCTGCACCAACACAAGTGCGAAAAGTGGTTTTTCAACACTAACACAAGTGCGAAAAGTGGTTTTTCACCACTAACACAAGTGTGAAAAGTGTTTTTTCCACACTAATACATGTGCAAAAGTGGTTTCCTGCACCAAGACAAGTGCGAAAAGTGGTTTTTCAACACTAACACAAGTGCGAAAAGTGGTTTTTCAAAACTAACACAAGTGCGAATTTTTTTTTCCACACTAATACAAGTGCAAAAGTGGTTTCCTGCAACAACACAAGTGCGAAAAGTGGTTTTTCAACACTAACACAAGTGCGAAAAGTGGTTTTTCAACACTAACACAAGTGCGAAAAGTGGTTTTTCCACACTAATACAAGTGCAAAAAGTGTTTTTTCCACACTAATACAAGTGCAAAAGTGGTTTCCTGCACCAACACAAGTGCGAAAAGTGGTTTTTCAACACTAACACAAGTGCGAAAAGTGGTTTTTCAACACTAACACAAGTGCGAAAAGTGGTTTTTCAACACTAACACAAGTGCGAAAAGTGTTTTTTCCACACTAATACAAGTGCAAAAGTGGTTTCCTGCACCAACACAAGTGCGAACAGTGGTTTTTCAACACTAACACAAGTGCGAAAAGTGGTTTTTCAACACTAACACAAGTGCGAAAAGTGGTTTTTCAACATTAACACAAGTGCGAAAAGTGGTTTTTCCACACTAATACAAGTGCAAAAGTGGTTTCCTGCACCAACACAAGTGCGAAAAGTGGTTTTTCAACACTAACACAAGTGCGAAAAGTGGTTTTTCAACACTAACACAAGTGCGAAAAGTGGTTTTTCAACACTAACACAAGTGCGAAAAGTGGTTTTTCAACACTAACACAAGTGCGAAAAGTGGTTTTTCAACACTAACACAAGTGCGAAAAGTGTTTTTTCCACACTAATACAAGTGCAAAAGTGGCTTCCTGCAGCAACACAAGTGCGAAACGTGGTTTTTCAACACTAACACAAGTGCGAAAAGTGTTTTTTCCACACTAATACAAGTGCAAAAGTGGTTTCCTGCACCAACACAAGTGCGAAAAGTGGTTTTTCAACACAAACACAAGTGCGAAAAGTGGTTTTTCAACACGAACACAAGTGCGAAAAGTGGTTTTTCAACACTAACACAAGTGGGAAAAGTGGTTTTTCAACACTAACACAAGTGCGAAAAGTGGTTTTTCAACACTAACACAAGTGCAAAAAGTGTTTTTTCCACACTAATACAAGTGCAAAAGTGGTTTCCTGCACCAACACAAGTGCGAAAAGTGGTTTTTCAACACTAACACAAGTGCGAAAAGTTGTTTTTCAACACTAACACAAGTGCGAAAAGTGGTTTTTCAACACTAACACAAGTGCGAAAAGTGTTTTTTCCACACTAATACAAGTGCAAAAGTGGTTTCCTGCACCAACACAAGTGCGAAAAGTGGTTTTTCAACACTAACACAAGTGCGAAAAGTGGTTTATCAACAATAACACAAGTGCGAAAAGTGGTTTTTCAACACTAACACAAGTGCGAAAAGTGGTTTTTCAACACCAACACAAGTGCGAAAAGTGTTTTTTCCACACTAATACAAGTGCAAAAGTGGTTTCCTGCACCAACACAAGTGCAAAATGTGGTTTTTCAACACTAACACAAGTGCGAAAAGTGTTTTTTCAACACTAACACAAGTGCGAAAAGTGGTCTTTCAACACTAACACAAATGCGAAAAGTGTTTTTTCCACACTAATACAAGTGCAAAAGTGGTTTCCTGCACCAAGACAAGTGCGAAAAGTGGTTTTTCAACACTAACACAAGTGCGAAAAGTGGTTTTTCAAAACTAACACAAGTGCGAAAAAAATTTTCCACACTAATACAAGTGCAAAAGTGGTTTCCTGCAACAACACAAGTGCGAAAAGTGGTTTTTCAACACTAACACAAGTGCGAAAAGTGGTTTTTCAACACTAACACAAGTGCGAAAAGTGGTTTTTCCACACTAATACAAGTGCAAAAAGTGTTTTTTCCACACTAATACAAGTGCAAAAGTGGTTTCCTGCACCAACACAAGTGCGAAAAGTGGTTTTTCAACACTAACACAAGTGCGAAAAGTGGTTTTTCAACACTAACACAAGTGCGAAAAGTGGTTTTTCAACATTAACACAAGTGCGAAAAGTGGTTTTTCCACACTAATACAAGTGCAAAAGTGGTTTCCTGCACCAACACAAGTGCGAAAAGTGGTTTTTCAACACTAACACAAGTGCGAAAAGTGGTTTTTCAACACTAACACAAGTGCGAAAAGTGGTTTTTCAACACTAACACAAGTGCGAAAAGTGGTTTTTCAACACTAACACAAGTGCGAAAAGTGGTTTTTCAACACTAACACAAGTCCGAAAAGTGTTTTTTCCACACTAATACAAGTGCAAAAGTGGTTTCCTGCACCAACACAAGTGCGAAAAGTGGTTTTTCAACACTAACACAAGTGCGAAAAGTGGTTTTTCAACACTAACACAAGTGCGAAAAGTGGTTTTTCAACACTAACACAAGTGCGAAAAGTGTTTTTTCCACACTAATACAAGTGCAAAAGTGGTTTCCTGCAGCAACACAAGTGCGAAACGTGGTTTTTCAACAATAACACAAGTGCGAAAAGTGTTTTTTCCACACTAATACAAGTGCAAAAGTGGTTTCCTGCACCAACACAAGTGCGAAAAGTGGTTTTTCAACACTAACACAAGTGCGAAAAGTGTTTTTCCCACACTAATACAAGTGCAAAAGTGGTTTCCTGCACCAACACAAGTGCGAAAAGTGGTTTTTCAACACAAACACAAGTGCGAAAAGTGGTTTTTCAACACGAACACAAGTGCGAAAAGTGGTTTTTCAACACTAACACAAGTGGGAAAAGTGGTTTTTCAACACTAACACAAGTGCGAAAAGTGGTTTTTCAACACTAACACAAGTGCAAAAAGTGTTTTTTCCACACTAATACAAGTGCAAAAGTGGTTTCCTGCACCAACACAAGTGCGAAAAGTGGTTTTTCAACACTAACACAAGTGCGAAAAGTTGTTTTTCAACACTAACACAAGTGCAAAAAGTGTTTTTTCCACACTAATACAAGTGCAAAAGTGGTTTCCTGCACCAACACAAGTGTGAAAAGTGGTTTTTCAACACTAACACAAGTGCGAAAAGTGGTTTTTCAACACTAACACAAGTGCGAAAAGTGGTTTTTCAACACTAACACAAGTGCGAAAAGTGTTTTTTCCACACTAATACAAGTGCAAAAGTGGTTTCCTGCACCAACACAAGTGCGAAAAGTGGTTTTTCAACACTAACACAAGTGCGAAAAGTGGTTTATCAACAATAACACAAGTGCGAAAAGTGGTTTTTCAACACTAACACAAGTGCGAAAAGTGGTTTTTCAACAATAACACAAGTGCGAAAAGTGTTTTTTCCACACTAATACAAGTGCAAAAGTGGTTTCCTGCACCAACACAAGTGCAAAATGTGGTTTTTCAACACCAACACAAGTGCGAAAAGTGTTTTTTCAACACTAACACAAGTGCGAAAAGTGGTCTTTCAACACTAACACAAATGCGAAAAGTGTTTTTTCCACACTAATACAAGTGCAAAAGTGGTTTCCTGCACCAACACAAGTGCAAAAAGTGGTTTTACAACACTAACACAAGTGCAAAAAGTGGTTTTTCAACAATAACACAAGTGCGAAAAGTGTTTTTTCCACACTAAAACAAGTGCAAAAGTGGTTTCCTGCACCAACACAAGTGCGAAAAGTGGTTTTTCAACACTAACACAAGTGCGAAAAGTGGTTTTTCAACACTAACACAAGTGCGAAAAGTGGTTTTTCAACACTAACACAAGTGCGAAAAGTATTTTTTCCACACTAATACAAGTGCAAAAGTGGTTTCCTGCACCAACACAAGTGCGAAAAGTGGTTTTTCAACACTAACACAAGTGCGAAAAGTGGTTTTTCAACACTAACACAAGTGCGAAAAGTGTTTTTTCCTCACTAATACAAGTGCAAAAGTGGTTTCCTGCACCAACACAAGTGCGAAAAGTGGTTTTTCAACACTAACACAAGTGCGAAAAGTGGTTTTTCAACACTAACACAAGTGCGAAAAGTGTTTTTTCCACACTAATACAAGTGCAAAAGTGGTTTCCTGCACCAACACAAGTGCGAAAAGTGATTTTTCAACATTAACACAAGTGCGAAAAGTGGTTTTTCAACACTAACACAAGTGCGAAAAGTGGTTTTTCAACACTAACACAAGTGCGAAAAGTGTTTTTTCCACACTAATACAAGTGCAAAAGTGGTTTCCCGCACCAACACAAGTGCGAAAAGTGGTTTTTCAACACTAACACAAGTGCGAAAAGTGGTTTTTCAACACTAACACAAGTGCGAAAAGTGTTTTTTCCACACTAATAGAAGTGCAAAAGTGGTTTCCTGCACCAACACAAGTGCGAAAAGTGGTTTTTCAACACAAACACAAGTGCGAAAAGTGGTTTTTCAACACTAACACAAGTGCGAAAAGTATTTTTTCCACACTAATACAAGTGCAAAAGTGATTTCCTGCACCAACACAAGTGCGAAAAGTGGTTTTTCAACACTAATACAAGTGCGAAAAGTGGTTTTCCAACACTAACACAAGTGGGAAAAGTGGTTTTTCAACACTAACACAAGTGCGAAAAGTGGTTTTTCAACACTAACACAAGTGCAACTAGAACGGGCACTCGGTAGAGCGCATACCTTCGCCGCAGCTATGGTAAAAATACGATTTTGACCTTTTCGTGACCTTGACCTTGACCTTTGACCCGATTGCTCCCAAAATCTAATCAAATGTGTCCCGTATAATAACCAATCATCCACCAAATTTCATGCAATTCTGTTGAATACTTTTTGAGTTATGCGAATAACATACACACACACACACAGACATACAAATAAATACACAGCGATCAAAACATAACCTTCCGCTTTTGCGAAGGTAAAAAGTGTTTTTTCCACACTAATACAAGTGCAAAAGTGGTTTCCTGCACCAACACAAGTGCGAAAAGTGGTTTTTCAACACTAACACAAGTGCGAAAAGTTGTTTTTCAACACTAACACAAGTGCAAAAAGTGTTTTTTCCACACTAATACAAGTGCAAAAGTGGTTTCCTGCACCAACACAAGTGCGAAAAGTGGTTTTTCAACACTAACACAAGTGCGAAAAGTTGTTTATCAACAATAACACAAGTGCGAAAAGTGGTTTTTCAACACTAACACAAGTGCGAAAAGTGGTTTTTCAACACTAACACAAGTGCGAAAAGTGTTTTTTCCACACTAATACAAGTGCAAAAGTGGTTTCCTGCACCAACACAAGTGCGAAAAGTGGTTTTTCAACACTAACACAAGTGCGAAAAGTGGTTTTTCAACACTAACACAAGTGCGAAAAGTGTTTTTTCCACACTAATACAAGTGCAAAAGTGGTTTCCTGCACCAACACAAGTGCGAAAAGTGGTTTTTCAACACTAACACAAGTGCGAAAAGTGTTTTTTCCACACTAATACAAGTGCAAAAGTGGTTTCCTGCACCAACCCAAGTGCGAAAAGTGGGTTTTTCAACACTAACACAAGTGCGAAAAGTGGTTTTTCAACACTAACACAAGTGCGAAAAGTGTTTTTTCAACACTAACACAAGTGCGAAAAGTGTTTTTTCCACACTTTCACACTTCCACACTTCCACAACAGGTTTTCCACACTAATACAAGTGCAAAAGTGGTTTCCTGCACCAACCCAAGTGCGAAAAGTGGGTTTTTTCAACACTAACACAAGTGCGAAAAGTGGTTTTTCAACACTAACACAAGTGCGAAAAGTGTTTTTTCAACACTAACACAAGTGCGAAAAGTGTTTTTTCCACACTTTCACACTTCCACACTTCCACAAACAGGTTTTCCACACTAATACAAGTGCAAAAGTGGTTTCCTGCACCAACCCAAGTGCGAAAAGTGGGTTTTTCAACACTAACACAAGTGCGAAAAGTGGTTTTTCAACACTAACACAAGTGCGAAAAGTGTTTTTTCAACACTAACACAAGTGCGAAAAGTGTTTTTTCCACACTAATATTTCCACACTAAAATATTTCGAAAAGTGTTTCTAAAAAAGCGTTTCGTTAAAAGCGTTAGCGTGAGCAAAAGTGGTTTCCTGCACCAACACAAGTGCGAAAAGTGGTTTTTCAACACTAACACAAGTGCGAAAAGTGGTTTTTCAACACTATCACAAGTGCGAAAAGTGTTTTTTCCACACTAATACAAGTGCAAAAGTGGTTTCCTGCACCAACACAAGTGCGAAAAGTGGTTTTTCAACACTAACACAAGTGCGAAAAGTGGTTTTTCAACACTAACACAAGTGCGAAAAGTGTTTTTTTCCACACTAATACAAGTGCAAAAGTGGTTTCCTGCACCAACACAAGTGCGAAAAGTGGTTTTTCAACACTAACACAAGTGCGAAAAGTGATTTTTCAACACTAACACAAGTGCGAAAAGTGGTTTTTCAACACTAACACAAGTGCGAAAAGTGTTTTTTCCACACTAATACAATTGCAAAAGTGGTTTCCTGCACCAACACAAGTGCGATAAGTGGTTTTTCAACACTAACACAAGTGCGAAAAGTGGTTTTTCAACACTATCACAAGTGCGAAAAGTGTTTTTTCCACACTAATACAAGTGCAAAAGTGGTTTCCTGCACCAACACAAGTGCGAAAAGTGGTTTTTCAACACTAACACAAGTGCGAAAAGTGGTTTTTTCAACACTAACACAAGTGCGAAAAGTGTTTTTTTCCACACTAATACAAGTGCAAAAGTGGTTTCCTGCACCAACACAAGTGCGAAAAGTGGTTTTTCAACACTAACACAAGTGCGAAAAGTGGTTTTTCAACACTAACACAAGTGCGAAAAGTGGTTTTCCACACTAATACAAGTGCAGAAGTGGTTTCCTGCACCAACACAAGTGCGAAAAGTGGTTTTTCAACACTAACACAAGTGCGAAAAGTGGTTTTTCAACACTAACACAAGTGCGAAAAGTGGTTTTTCACCACTAACACAAGTGCGAAAAGTGTTTTTTCCACACTAATACATGTGCAAAAGTGGTTTCCTGCACCAAGACAAGTGCGAAAAGTGGTTTTTCAACACTAACACAAGTGCGAAAAGTGGTTTTTCAACACTAACACAAGTGCGAATTTTTTTTTTCCACACTAATACAAGTGCAAAAGTGGTTTCCTGCAACAACACAAGTGCGAAAAGTGGTTTTTCAACACTAACACAAGTGCGAAAAGTGGTTTTTCAACACTAACACAAGTGCGAAAAGTGGTTTTTCCACACTAATACAAGTGCAAAAAGTGTTTTTTCCACACTAATACAAGTGCAAAAGTGGTTTCCTGCACCAACACAAGTGCGAAAAGTGGTTTTTCAACACTAACACAAGTGCGAAAAGTGGTTTTTCAACACTAACACAAGTGCGAAAAGTGGTTTTTCAACACTAACACAAGTGCGAAAAGTGGTTTTTCAACACTAACACAAGTGCGAAAAGTGTTTTTTCCACACTAATACAAGTGCAAAAGTGGTTTCCTGCACCAACACAAGTGCGAAAAGTGGTTTTTCAACACTAACACAAGTGCAAAAAGTGGTTTTTCAACACTAACACAAGTGCGAAAAGTGGTGTTTTTCAACACTAACACAAGTGCGAAAAGTGTTTTTTCCACACTAATACAAGTGCAAAAGTGGTTTCCTGCACCAACACAAGTGCGAAAAGTGGTTTTTCAACACTAACACAAGTGCGAAAAGTGGTTTTTCAACACTAACACAAGTGCGAAAAGTGGTTTTTCAACATTAACACAAGTGCGAAAAGTGGTTTTTCCACACTAATACAAGTGCAAAAGTGGTTTCCTGCACCAACACAAGTGCGAAAAGTGGTTTTTCAACACTAACACAAGTGCGAAAAGTGGTTTTTCAACACTAACACAAGTGCGAAAAGTGGTTTTTCAACACTAACACAAGTGCGAAAAGTGGTTTTTCAACACTAACACAAGTGCGAAAAGTGGTTTTTCAACACTAACACAAGTCCGAAAAGTGTTTTTTCCACACTAATACAAGTGCAAAAGTGGTTTCCTGCACCAACACAAGTGCGAAAAGTGGTTTTTCAACACTAACACAAGTGCGAAAAGTGGTTTTTCAACACTAACACAAGTGCGAAAAGTGGTTTTTCAACACTAACACAAGTGCGAAAAGTGTTTTTTCCACACTAATACAAGTGCAAAAGTGGTTTCCTGCAGCAACACAAGTGCGAAACGTGGTTTTTCAACACTAACACAAGTGCGAAAAGTGTTTTTTCCACACTAATACAAGTGCAAAAGTGGTTTCCTGCACCAACACAAGTGCGAAAAGTGGTTTTTCAACACTAACACAAGTGCGAAAAGTGTTTTTCCCACACTAATACAAGTGCAAAAGTGGTTTCCTGCACCAACACAAGTGCGAAAAGTGGTTTTTCAACACAAACACAAGTGCGAAAAGTGGTTTTTCAACACGAACACAAGTGCGAAAAGTGGTTTTTCAACACTAACACAAGTGGGAAAAGTGGTTTTTCAACACTAACACAAGTGCGAAAAGTGGTTTTTCAACACTAACACAAGTGCAAAAAGTGTTTTTTCCACACTAATACAAGTGCAAAAGTGGTTTCCTGCACCAACACAAGTGCGAAAAGTGGTTTTTCAACACTAACACAAGTGCGAAAAGTTGTTTTTCAACACTAACACAAGTGCAAAAAGTGTTTTTTCCACACTAATACAAGTGCAAAAGTGGTTTCCTGCACCAACACAAGTGTGAAAAGTGGTTTTTCAACACTAACACAAGTGCGAAAAGTGGTTTTTCAACACTAACACAAGTGCGAAAAGTGGTTTTTCAACACTAACACAAGTGCGAAAAGTGTTTTTTCCACACTAATACAAGTGCAAAAGTGGTTTCCTGCACCAACACAAGTGCGAAAAGTGGTTTTTCAACACTAACACAAGTGCGAAAAGTGGTTTATCAACAATAACACAAGTGCGAAAAGTGGTTTTTCAACACTAACACAAGTGCGAAAAGTGGTTTTTCAACACTAACACAAGTGCGAAAAGTGTTTTTTCCACACTAATACAAGTGCAAAAGTGGTTTCCTGCACCAACACAAGTGCAAAATGTGGTTTTTCAACACTAACACAAGTGCGAAAAGTGTTTTTTCAACACTAACACAAGTGCGAAAAGTGGTCTTTCAACACTAACACAAATGCGAAAAGTGTTTTTTCCACACTAATACAAGTGCAAAAGAGGTTTCCTGCACCAACACAAGTGCGAAAAGTGGTTTTACAACACTAACACAAGTGCAAAAAGTGGTTTTTCAACAATAACACAAGTGCGAAAAGTGTTTTTTCCACACTAAAACAAGTGCAAAAGTGGTTTCCTGCACCAACACAAGTGCGAAAAGTGGTTTTTCAACACTAACACAAGTGCGAAAAGTGGTTTTTCAACACTAACACAAGTGCGAAAAGTGGTTTTTCAACACTAACACAAGTGCGAAAAGTATTTTTTCCACACTAATACAAGTGCAAAAGTGGTTTCCTGCACCAACACAAGTGCGAAAAGTGGTTTTTCAACACTAACACAAGTGCGAAAAGTGGTTTTTCAACATTAACACAAGTGCGAAAAGTGTTTTTTCCTCACTAATACAAGTGCAAAAGTGGTTTCCTGCACCAACACAAGTGCGAAAAGTGGTTTTTCAACACTAACACAAGTGCGAAAAGTGGTTTTTCAACACTAACACAAGTGCGAAAAGTGTTTTTTCCACACTAATACAAGTGCAAAAGTGGTTTCCTGCACCAACACAAGTGCGAAAAGTGATTTTTCAACATTAACACAAGTGCGAAAAGTGGTTTTTCAACACTAACACAAGTGCGAAAAGTGGTTTTTCAACACTAACACAAGTGCGAAAAGTGTTTTTTCCACACTAATACAAGTGCAAAAGTGGTTTCCCGCACCAACACAAGTGCGAAAAGTGGTTTTTCAACACTAACACAAGTGCGAAAAGTGGTTTTTCAACACTAACACAAGTGCGAAAAGTGTTTTTTCCACACTAATAGAAGTGCAAAAGTGGTTTCCTGCACCAACACAAGTGCGAAAAGTGGTTTTTCAACACAAACACAAGTGCGAAAAGTGGTTTTTCAACACTAACACAAGTGCGAAAAGTATTTTTTCCACACTAATACAAGTGCAAAAGTGATTTCCTGCACCAACACAAGTGCGAAAAGTGGTTTTTCAACACTAATACAAGTGCGAAAAGTGGTTTTCCAACACTAACACAAGTGGGAAAAGTGGTTTTTCAACACTAACACAAGTGCGAAAAGTGGTTTTTCAACACTAACACAAGTGCAACTAGAACGGGCACTCGGTAGAGCGCATACCTTCGCCGCAGCTATGGTAAAAATACGATTTTGACCTTTTCGTGACCTTGACCTTGACCTTTGACCCGATTGCTCCCAAAATCTAATCAAATGTGTCCCGTATAATAACCAATCATCCCACCAAATTTCATGCAATTCTGTTGAATACTTTTTGAGTTATGCGAATAACATACACACACACACACAGACATACAAATAAATACACAGCGATCAAAACATAACCTTCCGCTTTTGCGAAGGTAAAAGGTGTTTTTTCCACACTAATACAAGTGCAAAAGTGGTTTCCTGCACCAACACAAGTGCGAAAAGTGGTTTTTCAACACTAACACAAGTGCGAAAAGTTGTTTTTCAACACTAACACAAGTGCAAAAAGTGTTTTTTCCACACTAATACAAGTGCAAAAGTGGTTTCCTGCACCAACACAAGTGCGAAAAGTGGTTTTTCAACACTAACACAAGTGCGAAAAGTTGTTTATCAACAATAACACAAGTGCGAAAAGTGGTTTTTCAACACTAACACAAGTGCGAAAAGTGGTTTTTCAACACTAACACAAGTGCGAAAAGTGTTTTTTCCACACTAATACAAGTGCAAAAGTGGTTTCCTGCACCAACACAAGTGCGAAAAGTGGTTTTTCAACACTAACACAAGTGCGAAAAGTGGTTTTTCAACACTAACACAAGTGCGAAAAGTGTTTTTTCCACACTAATACAAGTGCAAAAGTGGTTTCCTGCACCAACACAAGTGCGAAAAGTGGTTTTTCAACACTAACACAAGTGCGAAAAGTGTTTTTTCCACACTAATACAAGTGCAAAAGTGGTTTCCTGCACCAACCCAAGTGCGAAAAGTGGGTTTTTCAACACTAACACAAGTGCGAAAAGTGGTTTTTCAACACTAACACAAGTGCGAAAAGTGTTTTTTCAACACTAACACAAGTGCGAAAAGTGTTTTTTCCACACTTTCACACTTCCACACTTCCACAAACAGGTTTTCCACACTAATACAAGTGCAAAAGTGGTTTCCTGCACCAACCCAAGTGCGAAAAGTGGGTTTTTCAACACTAACACAAGTGCGAAAAGTGGTTTTTCAACACTAACACAAGTGCGAAAAGTGTTTTTTCAACACTAACACAAGTGCGAAAAGTGTTTTTTCCACACTTTCACACTTCCACACTTCCACAAACAGGTTTTCCACACTAATACAAGTGCAAAAGTGGTTTCCTGCACCAACCCAAGTGCGAAAAGTGGGTTTTTCAACACTAACACAAGTGCGAAAAGTGGTTTTTCAACACTAACACAAGTGCGAAAAGTGTTTTTTCAACACTAACACAAGTGCGAAAAGTGTTTTTTCCACACTAATATTTCCACACTAAAATATTTCGAAAAGTGTTTCTAAAAAAGCGTTTCGTTAAAAGCGTTAGCGTGAGCAAAAGTGGTTTCCTGCACCAACACAAGTGCGAAAAGTGGTTTTTCAACACTAACACAAGTGCGAAAAGTGGTTTTTCAACACTATCACAAGTGCGAAAAGTGTTTTTTCCACACTAATACAAGTGCAAAAGTGGTTTCCTGCACCAACACAAGTGCGAAAAGTGGTTTTTCAACACTAACACAAGTGCGAAAAGTGGTTTTTCAACACTAACACAAGTGCGAAAAGTGTTTTTTTCCACACTAATACAAGTGCAAAAGTGGTTTCCTGCACCAACACAAGTGCGAAAAGTGGTTTTTCAACACTAACACAAGTGCGAAAAGTGATTTTTCAACACTAACACAAGTGCGAAAAGTGGTTTTTCAACACTAACACAAGTGCGAAAAGTGTTTTTTCCACACTAATACAATTGCAAAAGTGGTTTCCTGCACCAACACAAGTGCGATAAGTGGTTTTTCAACACTAACACAAGTGCGAAAAGTGGTTTTTCAACACTATCACAAGTGCGAAAAGTGTTTTTTCCACACTAATACAAGTGCAAAAGTGGTTTCCTGCACCAACACAAGTGCGAAAAGTGGTTTTTCAACACTAACACAAGTGCGAAAAGTGGTTTTTCAACACTAACACAAGTGCGAAAAGTGTTTTTTTCCACACTAATACAAGTGCAAAAGTGGTTTCCTGCACCAACACAAGTGCGAAAAGTGGTTTTTCAACACTAACACAAGTGCGAAAAGTGGTTTTTCAACACTAACACAAGTGCGAAAAGTGGTTTTCCACACTAATACAAGTGCAGAAGTGGCTTCCTGCACCAACACAAGTGCGAAAAGTGGTTTTTCAACACTAACACAAGTGCGAAAAGTGGTTTTTCAACACTAACACAAGTGCGAAAAGTGGTTTTTCACCACTAACACAAGTGCGAAAAGTGTTTTTTCCACACTAATACATGTGCAAAAGTGGTTTCCTGCACCAAGACAAGTGCGAAAAGTGGTTTTTCAACACTAACACAAGTGCGAAAAGTGGTTTTTCAACACTAACACAAGTGCGAATTTTTTTTTCCACACTAATACAAGTGCAAAAGTGGTTTCCTGCAACAACACAAGTGCGAAAAGTGGTTTTTCAACACTAACACAAGTGCGAAAAGTGGTTTTTCAACACTAACACAAGTGCGAAAAGTGGTTTTTCCACACTAATACAAGTGCAAAAAGTGTTTTTTCCACACTAATACAAGTGCAAAAGTGGTTTCCTGCACCAACACAAGTGCGAAAAGTGGTTTTTCAACACTAACACAAGTGCGAAAAGTGGTTTTTCAACACGAACACAAGTGCGAAAAGTGGTTTTTCAACACTAACACAAGTGGGAAAAGTGGTTTTTTCCACACTAATATAAGTGCAAAAGTGGTTTTTCCACACTATCACAAGTGCGAAAAGTGGTTTCCTGCACCAACACAAGTGCAAAAAGTGGTTTTTCAACATTAACACAAGTGCGAAAAGTGGTTTTTCAACACTATCAGAAGTGCGAAAAGTGGTTTTTCAACACTAACACAAGTGCGAAAAGTGGTTTTTCAACACTAACACAAGTGCGAAAAGTGGTTTTTCAACACTAACACAAGTGCGAAAAGTGGTTTTTGCACACGAATACAAGTGCAAAAGTGGTTTCCTGCACCAACACAAGTGCGAAAAGTGGTTTTTCAACACTAACACAAGTGTGAAAAGTGGTTTTTCAACACTAACACAAGTGCGAAAAGTGTTTTTTCCACACTAATACAAGTGCAAAAGTGGTTTCCTGCACCAACACAAGTGCGAAAAGTGGTTTTTCAACACTAACACAAGTGCGAAAAGTGTTTTTTCCACACTAATACAAGTGCAAAAGTGGTTTCCTGCACCAACACAAGTGCGAAACGTGGTTTTTCAACACTAACACAAGTGCGAAAAGTGGTTTTTCCACACTAATACAAGTGCAAAAGTGGTTTCCTGCACCAACACAAGTGCGAAAAGTGGTTTTTCAACACTAACACAAGTGCGAAAAGTGGTTTTTCAACACTAACACAAGTGCGAAAAGTGGTTTTTCAACACTAACACAAGTGCGAAAAGTGTTTTTTCCACACTAATACAAGTGCAAAAGTGGTTTCCTGCACCAACACCAGTGCGAAAAGTGGTTTTTCAACACTAACACAAGTGCGAAAAGTGGTTTTTCAACACTATCACAAGTGCGAAAAGTGTTTTTTCCACACTAATACAAGTGCAAAAGTGGTTTCCTGCACCAACACAAGTGCGAAAAGTGGTTTTTCAACACTAACACAAGTGCGAAAAGTGGTTTTTCAACACTAACACAAGTGCGAAAAGTGTTTTTTTCCACACTAATACAAGTGCAAAAGTGGTTTCCTGCACCAACACAAGTGCGAAAAGTGGTTTTTCAACACTAACACAAGTGCGAAAAGTGGTTTTTCAACACTAACACAAGTGCGAAAAGTGGTTTTTCAACACTAACACAAGTGCGAAAAGTGTTTTTTCCACACTAATACAATTGCAAAAGTGGTTTCCTGCACCAACACAAGTGCGATAAGTGGTTTTTCAACACTAACACAAGTGCGAAAAGTGGTTTTTCAACACTAACACAAGTGCGAAAAGTGGTTTTTCCACACTAATACAAGTGCAAAAGTGGTTTCCTGCACCAAAACAAGTGCGAAAAGTGGTTTTTCAACACTAACACAAGTGCGAAAAGTGTTTTTTCAACACTAACACAAGTGCGAAAAGTGTTTTTTCCACACTAATACAAGTGCAAAAGTGGTTTCCTGCACCAACACAAGTGCGAAAAGTGGTTTTTCAACACTAACACAAGTGCGAAAAGTGGTTTTTCACCACTAACACAAGTGTGAAAAGTGTTTTTTCCACACTAATACATGTGCAAAAGTGGTTTCCTGCACCAAGACAAGTGCGAAAAGTGGTTTTTCAACACTAACACAAGTGCGAAAAGTGGTTTTTCAAAACTAACACAAGTGCGAATTTTTTTTTCCACACTAATACAAGTGCAAAAGTGGTTTCCTGCAACAACACAAGTGCGAAAAGTGGTTTTTCAACACTAACACAAGTGCGAAAAGTGGTTTTTCAACACTAACACAAGTGCGAAAAGTGGTTTTTCCACACTAATACAAGTGCAAAAAGTGTTTTTTCCACACTAATACAAGTGCAAAAGTGGTTTCCTGCACCAACACAAGTGCGAAAAGTGGTTTTTCAACACTAACACAAGTGCGAAAAGTGGTTTTTCAACACTAACACAAGTGCGAAAAGTGGTTTTTCAACACTAACACAAGTGCGAAAAGTGTTTTTTCCACACTAATACAAGTGCAAAAGTGGTTTCCTGCACCAACACAAGTGCGAACAGTGGTTTTTCAACACTAACACAAGTGCGAAAAGTGGTTTTTCAACACTAACACAAGTGCAAAAAGTGGTTTTTCAACATTAACACAAGTGCGAAAAGTGGTTTTTCCACACTAATACAAGTGCAAAAGTGGTTTCCTGCACCAACACAAGTGCGAAAAGTGGTTTTTCAACACTAACACAAGTGCGAAAAGTGGTTTTTCAACACTAGCACAAGTGCGAAAAGTGGTTTTTCAACACTAACACAAGTGCGAAAAGTGGTTTTTCAACACTAACACAAGTGCGAAAAGTGGTTTTTCAACACTAACACAAGTGCGAAAAGTGTTTTTTCCACACTAATACAAGTGCAAAAGTGGCTTCCTGCAGCAACACAAGTGCGAAACGTGGTTTTTCAACACTAACACAAGTGCGAAAAGTGTTTTTTCCACACTAATACAAGTGCAAAAGTGGTTTCCTGCACCAACACAAGTGCGAAAAGTGGTTTTTCAACACAAACACAAGTGCGAAAAGTGGTTTTTCAACACGAACACAAGTGCGAAAAGTGGTTTTTCAACACTAACACAAGTGGGAAAAGTGGTTTTTCAACACTAACACAAGTGCGAAAAGTGGTTTTTCAACACTAACACAAGTGCAAAAAGTGTTTTTTCCACACTAATACAAGTGCAAAAGTGGTTTCCTGCACCAACACAAGTGCGAAAAGTGGTTTTTCAACACTAACACAAGTGCGAAAAGTTGTTTTTCAACACTAACACAAGTGCGAAAAGTGGTTTTTCAACACTAACACAAGTGCGAAAAGTGTTTTTTCCACACTAATACAAGTGCAAAAGTGGTTTCCTGCACCAACACAAGTGCGAAAAGTGGTTTTTCAACACTAACACAAGTGCGAAAAGTGGTTTATCAACAATAACACAAGTGCGAAAAGTGGTTTTTCAACACTAACACAAGTGCGAAAAGTGGTTTTTCAACACCAACACAAGTGCGAAAAGTGTTTTTTCCACACTAATACAAGTGCAAAAGTGGTTTCCTGCACCAACACAAGTGCAAAATGTGGTTTTTCAACACTAACACAAATGCGAAAAGTGTTTTTTCAACACTAACACAAGTGCGAAAAGTGGTCTTTCAACACTAACACAAATGCGAAAAGTGTTTTTTCCACACTAATACAAGTGCAAAAGTGGTTTCCTGCACCAAGACAAGTGCGAAAAGTGGTTTTTCAACACTAACACAAGTGCAAAAAGTGGTTTTTCAAAACTAACACAAGTGCGAAAAAAAATTTCCACACTAATACAAGTGCAAAAGTGGTTTCCTGCAACAACACAAGTGCGAAAAGTGGTTTTTCAACACTAACACAAGTGCGAAAAGTGGTTTTTCAACACTAACACAAGTGCGAAAAGTGGTTTTTCCACACTAATACAAGTGCAAAAAGTGTTTTTTCCACACTAATACAAGTGCAAAAGTGGTTTCCTGCACCAACACAAGTGCGAAAAGTGGTTTTTCAACACTAACACAAGTGCGAAAAGTGGTTTTTCAACACTAACACAAGTGCGAAAAGTGGTTTTTCAACATTAACACAAGTGCGAAAAGTGGTTTTTCCACACTAATACAAGTGCAAAAGTGGTTTCCTGCACCAACACAAGTGCGAAAAGTGGTTTTTCAACACTAACACAAGTGCGAAAAGTGGTTTTTCAACACTAACACAAGTGCGAAAAGTGGTTTTTCAACACTAACACAAGTGCGAAAAGTGGTTTTTCAACACTAACACAAGTGCGAAAAGTGGTTTTTCAACACTAACACAAGTCCGAAAAGTGTTTTTTCCACACTAATACAAGTGCAAAAGTGGTTTCCTGCACCAACACAAGTGCGAAAAGTGGTTTTTCAACACTAACACAAGTGCGAAAAGTGGTTTTTCAACACTAACACAAGTGCGAAAAGTGGTTTTTCAACACTAACACAAGTGCGAAAAGTGTTTTTTCCACACTAATACAAGTGCAAAAGTGGTTTCCTGCAGCAACACAAGTGCGAAACGTGGTTTTTCAACAATAACACAAGTGCGAAAAGTGTTTTTTCCACACTAATACAAGTGCAAAAGTGGTTTCCTGCACCAACACAAGTGCGAAAAGTGGTTTTTCAACACTAACACAAGTGCGAAAAGTGTTTTTCCCACACTAATACAAGTGCAAAAGTGGTTTCCTGCACCAACACAAGTGCGAAAAGTGGTTTTTCAACACAAACACAAGTGCGAAAAGTGGTTTTTCAACACGAACACAAATGCGAAAAGTGGTTTTTCAACACTAACACAAGTGGGAAAAGTGGTTTTTCAACACTAACACAAGTGCGAAAAGTGGTTTTTCAACACTAACACAAGTGCAAAAAGTGTTTTTTCCACACTAATACAAGTGCAAAAGTGGTTTCCTGCACCAACACAAGTGCGAAAAGTGGTTTTTCAACACTAACACAAGTGCGAAAAGTTGTTTTTCAACACTAACACAAGTGCAAAAAGTGTTTTTTCCACACTAATACAAGTGCAAAAGTGGTTTCCTGCACCAACACAAGTGTGAAAAGTGGTTTTTCAACACTAACACAAGTGCGAAAAGTGGTTTTTCAACACTAACACAAGTGCGAAAAGTGGTTTTTCAACACTAACACAAGTGCGAAAAGTGTTTTTTCCACACTAATACAAGTGCAAAAGTGGTTTCCTGCACCAACACAAGTGCGAAAAGTGGTTTTTCAACACTAACACAAGTGCGAAAAGTGGTTTATCAACAATAACACAAGTGCGAAAAGTGGTTTTTCAACACTAACACAAGTGCGAAAAGTGGTTTTTCAACACTAACACAAGTGCGAAAAGTGTTTTTTCCACACTAATACAAGTGCAAAAGTGGTTTCCTGCACCAACACAAGTGCAAAATGTGGTTTTTCAACACTAACACAAGTGCGAAAAGTGTTTTTTCAACACTAACACAAGTGCGAAAAGTGGTCTTTCAACACTAACACAAGTGCGAAAAGTATTTTTTCCACACTAATACAAGTGCAAAAGTGGTTTCCTGCACCAACACAAGTGCGAAAAGTGGTTTTTCAACTCTAACACAAGTGCGAAAAGTGGTTTTTCAACACTAACACAAGTGCGAAAAGTGTTTTTTCCTCACTAATACAAGTGCAAAAGTGGTTTCCTGCACCAACACAAGTGCGAAAAGTGGTTTTTCAACACTAACACAAGTGCGAAAAGTGGTTTTTCAACACTAACACAAGTGCGAAAAGTGTTTTTTCCACACTAATACAAGTGCAAAAGTGGTTTCCTGCACCAACACAAGTGCGAAAAGTGATTTTTCAACATTAACACAAGTGCGAAAAGTGGTTTTTCAACACTAACACAAGTGCGAAAAGTGGTTTTTCAACACTAACACAAGTGCGAAAAGTGTTTTTTCCACACTAATACAAGTGCAAAAGTGGTTTCCCGCACCAACACAAGTGCGAAAAGTGGTTTTTCAACACTAACACAAGTGCGAAAAGTGGTTTTTCAACACTAACACAAGTGCGAAAAGTGTTTTTTCCACACTAATAGAAGTGCAAAAGTGGTTTCCTGCACCAACACAAGTGCGAAAAGTGGTTTTTCAACACAAACACAAGTGCGAAAAGTGGTTTTTCAACACTAACACAAGTGCGAAAAGTATTTTTTCCACACTAATACAAGTGCAAAAGTGATTTCCTGCACCAACACAAGTGCGAAAAGTGGTTTTTCAACACTAATACAAGTGCGAAAAGTGGTTTTCCAACACTAACACAAGTGGGAAAAGTGGTTTTTCAACACTAACACAAGTGCGAAAAGTGGTTTTTCAACACTAACACAAGTGCAACTAGAACGGGCACTCGGTAGAGCGCATACCTTCGCCGCAGCTATGGTAAAAATACGATTTTGACCTTTTCGTGACCTTGACCTTGACCTTTGACCCGATTGCTCCCAAAATCTAATCAAATGTGTCCCGTATAATAACCAATCATCCCACCAAATTTCATGCAATTCTGTTGAATACTTTTTGAGTTATGCGAATAACATACACACACACACACAGACATACAAATAAATACACAGCGATCAAAACATAACCTTCCGCTTTTGCGAAGGTAAAAAGTGTTTTTTCCACACTAATACAAGTGCAAAAGTGGTTTCCTGCACCAACACAAGTGCGAAAAGTGGTTTTTCAACACTAACACAAGTGCGAAAAGTTGTTTTTCAACACTAACACAAGTGCAAAAAGTGTTTTTTCCACACTAATACAAGTGCAAAAGTGGTTTCCTGCACCAACACAAGTGCGAAAAGTGGTTTTTCAACACTAACACAAGTGCGAAAAGTTGTTTATCAACAATAACACAAGTGCGAAAAGTGGTTTTTCAACACTAACACAAGTGCGAAAAGTGGTTTTTCAACACTAACACAAGTGCGAAAAGTGTTTTTTCCACACTAATACAAGTGCAAAAGTGGTTTCCTGCACCAACACAAGTGCGAAAAGTGGTTTTTCAACACTAACACAAGTGCGAAAAGTGGTTTTTCAACACTAACACAAGTGCGAAAAGTGTTTTTTCCACACTAATACAAGTGCAAAAGTGGTTTCCTGCACCAACACAAGTGCGAAAAGTGGTTTTTCAACACTAACACAAGTGCGAAAAGTGTTTTTTCCACACTAATACAAGTGCAAAAGTGGTTTCCTGCACCAACCCAAGTGCGAAAAGTGGGTTTTTCAACACTAACACAAGTGCGAAAAGTGGTTTTTCAACACTAACACAAGTGCGAAAAGTGTTTTTTCAACACTAACACAAGTGCGAAAAGTGTTTTTTCCACACTTTCACACTTCCACACTTCCACAAACAGGTTTTCCACACTAATACAAGTGCAAAAGTGGTTTCCTGCACCAACCCAAGTGCGAAAAGTGGGTTTTTCAACACTAACACAAGTGCGAAAAGTGGTTTTTCAACACTAACACAAGTGCGAAAAGTGTTTTTTCAACACTAACACAAGTGCGAAAAGTGTTTTTTCCACACTTTCACACTTCCACACTTCCACAAACAGGTTTTCCACACTAATACAAGTGCAAAAGTGGTTTCCTGCACCAACCCAAGTGCGAAAAGTGGGTTTTTCAACACTAACACAAGTGCGAAAAGTGGTTTTTCAACACTAACACAAGTGCGAAAAGTGTTTTTTCAACACTAACACAAGTGCGAAAAGTGTTTTTTCCACACTAATATTTCCACACTAAAATATTTCGAAAAGTGTTTCTAAAAAAGCGTTTCGTTAAAAGCGTTAGCGTTAGCAAAAGTGGTTTCCTGCACCAACACAAGTGCGAAAAGTGGTTTTTCAACACTAACACAAGTGCGAAAAGTGGTTTTTCAACACTATCACAAGTGCGAAAAGTGTTTTTTCCACACTAATACAAGTGCAAAAGTGGTTTCCTGCACCAACACAAGTGCGAAAAGTGGTTTTTCAACACTAACACAAGTGCGAAAAGTGGTTTTTCAACACTAACACAAGTGCGAAAAGTGTTTTTTTCCACACTAATACAAGTGCAAAAGTGGTTTCCTGCACCAACACAAGTGCGAAAAGTGGTTTTTCAACACTAACACAAGTGCGAAAAGTGGTTTTTCAACACTAACACAAGTGCGAAAAGTGGTTTTTCAACACTAACACAAGTGCGAAAAGTGTTTTTTCCACACTAATACAATTGCAAAAGTGGTTTCCTGCACCAACACAAGTGCGGTAAGTGGTTTTTCAACACTAACACAAGTGCGAAAAGTGGTTTTTCAACACTAACACAAGTGCGAAAAGTGGTTTTTCCACACTAATACAAGTGCAAAAGTGGTTTCCTGCACCAACACAAGTGCGAAAAGTGGTTTTTCAACACTAACACAAGTGCGAAAAGTGTTTTTTCAACACTAACACAAGTGCGAAAAGTGTTTTTTCCACACTAATACAAGTGCAAAAGTGGTTTCCTGCACCAACACAAGTGCGAAAAGTGGTTTTTCAACACTAACACAAGTGCGAAAAGTGGTTTTTCACCACTAACACAAGTGTGAAAAGTGTTTTTTCCACACTAATACATGTGCAAAAGTGGTTTCCTGCACCAAGACAAGTGCGAAAAGTGGTTTTTCAACACTAACACAAGTGCGAAAAGTGGTTTTTCAAAACTAACACAAGTGCGAAAAAAATTTTCCACACTAATACAAGTGCAAAAGTGGTTTCCTGCAACAACACAAGTGCGAAAAGTGGTTTTTCAACACTAACACAAGTGCGAAAAGTGGTTTTTCAACACTAACACAAGTGCGAAAAGTGGTTTTTCCACACTAATACAAGTGCAAAAAGTGTTTTTTCCACACTAATACAAGTGCAAAAGTGGTTTCCTGCACCAACACAAGTGCGAAAAGTGGTTTTTCAACACTAACACAAGTGCGAAAAGTGGTTTTTCAACACTAACACAAGTGCGAAAAGTGTTTTTTCCACACTAATACAAGTGCAAAAGTGGTTTCCTGCACCAACACAAGTGCGAAAAGTGGTTTTTCAACACTAACACAAGTGCGAAAAGTGGTTTTTCAACACTAACACAAGTGCGAAAAGTGGTTTTTCAACATTAACACAAGTGCGAAAAGTGGTTTTTCCACACTAATACAAGTGCAAAAGTGGTTTCCTGCACCAACACAAGTGCGAAAAGTGGTTTTTCAACACTAACACAAGTGCGAAAAGTGGTTTTTCAACACTAACACAAGTGCGAAAAGTGGTTTTTCAACACTAACACAAGTCCGAAAAGTGTTTTTCCCACACTAATACAAGTGCAAAAGTGGTTTCCTGCACCAACACAAGTGCGATAAGTGGTTTTTCAACACTAACACAAGTGCAAAAGTGGTTTCCTGCACCAACACAAGTGCGAAAAGTGGTTTTTCAACACTAACACAAGTGCGAAAAGTGTTTTTCCCACACTAATACAAGTGCAAAAGTGGTTTCCTGCACCAACACAAGTGCGATAAGTGGTTTTTCAACACAAACACAAGTGCGAAAAGTGGTTTTTCAACACGAACACAAGTGCGAAAAGTGGTTTTTCAACACTAACACAAGTGGGAAAAGTGGTTTTTCAACACTAACACAAGTGCGAAAAGTGGTTTTTCAACACTAACACAAGTGCAAAAAGTGTTTTTTCCACACTAATACAAGTGCAAAAGTGGTTTCCTGCACCAACACAAGTGCGAAAAGTGGTTTTTCAACACTAACACAAGTGCGAAAAGTTGTTTTTCAACACTAACACAAGTGCAAAAAGTGTTTTTTCCACACTAATACAAGTGCAAAAGTGGTTTCCTGCACCAACACAAGTGTGAAAAGTGGTTTTTCAACACTAACACAAGTGCGAAAAGTGGTTTTTCAACACTAACACAAGTGCGAAAAGTGGTTTTTCAACACTAACACAAGTGCGAAAAGTGTTTTTTCCACACTAATACAAGTGCAAAAGTGGTTTCCTGCACCAACACAAGTGCGAAAAGTGGTTTTTCAACACTAACACAAGTGCGAATAGTGGTTTATCAACAATAACACAAGTGCGAAAAGTGGTTTTTCAACACTAACACAAGTGCGAAAAGTGGTTTTTCAACACTAACACAAGTGCGAAAAGTGTTTTTTCCACACTAATACAAGTGCAAAAGTGGTTTCCTGCACCAACACAAGTGCAAAATGTGGTTTTTCAACACTAACACAAGTGCGAAAAGTGTTTTTTCAACACTAACACAAGTGCGAAAAGTGGTCTTTCAACACTAACACAAATGCGAAAAGTGTTTTTTCCACACTAATACAAGTGCAAAAGTGGTTTCCTGCACCAACACAAGTGCGAAAAGTGGTTTTACAACACTAACACAAGTGCAAAAAGTGGTTTTTCAACAATAACACAAGTGCGAAAAGTGTTTTTTCCACACTAAAACAAGTGCAAAAGTGGTTTCCTGCACCAACACAAGTGCGAAAAGTGGTTTTTCAACACTAACACAAGTGCGAAAAGTGGTTTTTCAACACTAACACAAGTGCGAAAAGTGGTTTTTCAACACTAACACAAGTGCGAAAAGTATTTTTTCCACACTAATACAAGTGCAAAAGTGGTTTCCTGCACCAACACAAGTGCGAAAAGTGGTTTTTCAACACTAACACAAGTGCGAAAAGTGTTTTTTCCTCACTAATACAAGTGCAAAAGTGGTTTCCTGCACCAACACAAGTGCGAAAAGTGGTTTTTCAACACTAACACAAGTGCGAAAAGTGGTTTTTCAACACTAACACAAGTGCGAAAAGTGTTTTTTCCACACTAATACAAGTGCAAAAGTGGTTTCTTGCACCAACACAAGTGCGAAAAGTGATTTTTCAACATTAACACAAGTGCGAAAAGTGGTTTTTCAACACTAACACAAGTGCGAAAAGTGGTTTTTCAACACTAACACAAGTGCGAAAAGTGTTTTTTCCACACTAATACAAGTGCAAAAGTGGTTTCCCGCACCAACACAAGTGCGAAAAGTGGTTTTTCAACACTAACACAAGTGCGAAAAGTGGTTTTTCAACACTAACACAAGTGCAACTAGAACGGGCACTCGGTAGAGCGCATACCTTCGCCGCAGCTATGGTAAAAATACGATTTTGACCTTTTCGTGACCTTGACCTTGACCTTTGACCCGATTGCTCCCAAAATCTAATCAAATGTGTCCCGTATAATAACCAATCATCCCACCAAATTTCATGCAATTCTGTTGAATACTTTTTGAGTTATGCGAATAACATACACACACACACACAGACATACAAATAAATACACAGCAATCAAAACATAACCTTCCGCTTTTGCGAAGGTAAAAAGTGTTTTTTCCACACTAATACAAGTGCAAAAGTGGTTTCCTGCACCAACACAAGTGCGAAAAGTGGTTTTTCAACACTAACACAAGTGCAAAAAGTGTTTTTTCCACACTAATACAAGTGCAAAAGTGGTTTCCTGCACCAACACAAGTGCGAATAGTGGTTTTTCAACACTAACACAAGTGCGAAAAGTGGTTTTTCAACACTAACACAAGTGCGAAAATTGGTTTTTCAACACTAACACAAGTGCGAAAAGTGTTTTTTCCACACTAATACAAGTGCAAAAGTGGTTTCCTGCACCAACACAAGTGCGAAAAGTGGTTTTTCAACACTAACACAAGTGCGAAAAGTGGTTTATCAACAATAACACAAGTGCGAAAAGTGGTTTTTCAACACTAACACAAGTGCGAAAAGTGGTTTTTCAACACTAACACAAGTGCGAAAAGTGGTTTTTCAACACTAACACAAGTGCGAAAAGTGTTTTTTCCACACTAATACAAGTGCAAAAGTGGTTTCTTGCACCAACACAAGTGCGAAAAGTGATTTTTCAACATTAACACAAGTGCGAAAAGTGGTTTTTCAACACTAACACAAGTGCGAAAAGTGGTTTTTCAACACTAACACAAGTGCGAAAAGTGTTTTTTCCACACTAATACAAGTGCAAAAGTGGTTTCCCGCACCAACACAAGTGCGAAAAGTGGTTTTTCAACACTAACACAAGTGCGAAAAGTGGTTTTTCAACACTAACACAAGTGCAACTAGAACGGGCACTCGGTAGAGCGCATACCTTCGCCGCAGCTATGGTAAAAATACGATTTTGACCTTTTCGTGACCTTGACCTTGACCTTTGACCCGATTGCTCCCAAAATCTAATCAAATGTGTCCCGTATAATAACCAATCATCCCACCAAATTTCATGCAATTCTGTTGAATACTTTTTGAGTTATGCGAATAACATACACACACACACACAGACATACAAATAAATACACAGCGATCAAAACATAACCTTCCGCTTTTGCGAAGGTAAAAAGTGTTTTTTCCACACTAATACAAGTGCAAAAGTGGTTTCCTGCACCAACACAAGTGCGAAAAGTGGTTTTTCAACACTAACACAAGTGCAAAAAGTGTTTTTTCCACACTAATACAAGTGCAAAAGTGGTTTCCTGCACCAACACAAGTGCGAAAAGTGGTTTTTCAACACTAACACAAGTGCGAAAAGTGGTTTATCAACAATAACACAAGTGCGAAAAGTGGTTTTTCAACACTAACACAAGTGCGAAAAGTGGTTTTTCAACACTAACACAAGTGCGAAAAGTGTTTTTTCCACACTAATACAAGTGCAAAAGTGGTTTCCTGCACCAACACAAGTGCGAAAAGTGGTTTTTCAACACTAACACAAGTGCGAAAAGTGGTTTTTCAACACTAACACAAGTGCGAAAAGTGTTTTTTCCACACTAATACAAGTGCAAAAGTGGTTTCCTGCACCAACACAAGTGCGAAAAGTGGTTTTTCAACACTAACACAAGTGCGAAAAGTGTTTTTTCCACACTAATACAAGTGCAAAAGTGGTTTCCTGCACCAACCCAAGTGCGAAAAGTGGGTTTTTCAACACTAACACAAGTGCGAAAAGTGGTTTTTCAACACTAACACAAGTGCGAAAAGTGTTTTTTCAACACTAACACAAGTGCGAAAAGTGTTTTTTCCACACTAATACAAGTGCAAAAGTGGTTTCCTGCACCAACACAAGTGCGAAAAGTGGTTTTTCAACACAAACACAAGTGCAAAAAGTGGTTTTTCAACACCAACACAAGTGCGAAAAGTGTTTTTTCCACACTAATACAAGTGCAAAAGTGGTTTCCTGCACCAATACAAGTGCGAAAAGTGGTTTTTCAACACTAACACAGGTGCGAAAAGTGGTTTTTCAACACTAACACAAGTGCAAAAAGTGTTTTTTCCACACTAATACAAGTGCAAAAGTGGTTTCCTGCACCAACACAAGTGCGAAAAGTGGTTTTTCAACACTAACACAAGTGCGAAAAGTCGTTTTTCAACAATAACACAAGTGCGAAAAGTGGTTTTTCAACACTAACACAAGTGCGAAAAGTGGTTTTTCAACACTAACACAAGTGCGAAAAGTGTTTTTTCCACACTAATACAAGTGCAAAAGTGGTTTCCTGCACCAACACAAGTGCGAAAAGTGGTTTTTCAACACTAACACAAGTGCGAAAAGTGGTTTTTCAACACTAACACAAGTGCGAAAAGTGGTTTTTCAACACTAACACAAGTGCGAAAAGTGTTTTTTTCCACACTAATACAAGTGCAAAAGTGGTTTCCTGCACCAACACAAGTGCGAAAAGTGGTTTTTCAACACTAACACAAGTGCGAAAAGTGGTTTTTCAACACTAACACAAGTGCGAAAAGTGGTTTTTCAACACTAACACAAGTGCGAAAAGTGTTTTTTCCACACTAATACAAGTGCAAAAGTGGTTTCCTGCACCAACACAAGTGCGAAAAGTGGTTTTTCAACACTAACACAAGTGCGAAAAGTGTTTTTTCAACACTAACACAAGTGCGAAAAGTGTTTTTTCCACACTAATACAAGTGCAAAAGTGGTTTCCTGCACCAACACAAGTGCGAAAAGTGGTTTTTCAACACTAACACAAGTGCGAAAAGTGGTTTTTCAACACTAACACAAGTGCGAAAAGTGTTTTTTCCACACTAATACAAGTGCAAAAGTGGTTTCCTGCACCAACACAAGTGCGAAAAGTGTTTTTCAACACTAACACAAGTGCGAAAAGTGGTTTTTCACCACTAACACAAGTGCGAAAAGTGTTTTTTCCACACTAATACATGTGCAAAAGTGGTTTCCTGCACCAAGACAAGTGCGAAAAGTGGTTTTTCAACACTAACACAAGTGCGAAAAGTGGTTTTTCAACACTAACACAAGTGCGAATTTTTTTTCCCACACTAATACAAGTGCAAAAGTGGTTTCCTGCAACAACACAAGTGCGAAAAGTGGTTTTTCAACACTAACACAAGTGCGAAAAGTGGTTTTTCAACACTAACACAAGTGCGAAAAGTGGTTTTTCCACACTAATACAAGTGCAAAAAGTGTTTTTTCCACACTAATACAAGTGCAAAAGTGGTTTCCTGCACCAACACAAGTGCGAAAAGTGGTTTTTCAACACTAACACAAGTGCGAAAAGTGGTTTTTCAACACTAACACAAGTGCGAAAAGTGGTTTTTCAACACTAACACAAGTGGGAAAAGTGGTTTTTTCCACACTAATATAAGTGCAAAAGTGGTTTTTCCACACTATCACAAGTGCGAAAAGTGGTTTCCTGCACCAACACAAGTGCAAAAAGTGGTTTTTCAACATTAACACAAGTGCGAAAAGTGGTTTTTCAACACTATCAGAAGTGCAAAAGTGGTTTCCTGAACCAACACAAGTGCGAAAAGTGGTTTTTCAACACTAACACAAGTGCGAAAAGTGGTTTTTCAACACTAACACAAGTGCGAAAAGTGGTTTTTCCACACTAATACAAGTGCAAAAGTGGTTTCCTGCACCAACACAAGTGCGAAAAGTGGTTTTTCAACACTAACACAAGTGCGAAAAGTGGTTTTTCAACACTAACACAAGTGCGAAAAGTGGTTTTTCAACACTAACACAAGTGCGAAAAGTGTTTTTTCCACACTAATACAAGTGCAAAAGTGGTTTCCTGCACCAACACAAGT
>NW_027619178.1:0-50508 GCF_964187855.1 Myxine glutinosa
CCATTTCGCAATAAATCTTTTTTTTCCTTAAAAATTATCTTCAAGAACAACTTATGCACTTAATAGGAATATCTGACTGATTGCAACACATGCTTTCAAAATTCTCTCTCGCGGGGCCCGACAGAAGAAAGAACAAGGAATAGTTGAGCACGAACTGATACTGGGCTCACGTCAGACCTATGTACAGAATATTAAATTCATTCAAAAAGAACCCGGGCAACGCCAGGTGCATTCAGCTAGTCTGTCCATAAAACTTTGTTCCAGACATCTAATGGCTCACCTCTTTACTTCTTGGTAAATTCTAATCTGGTCTTTCTATTTTTGCGCTGATGAGAGGTTTGCATATTGTGGTGTAGCCTTTGTAATTCTGCTGTTGAAGTGTTCTGTGAACACTAGATTGTGACACTTTCACCCCTGCACTCTGGAGGTTGTTGGTGATGTCACTGGCAGTTGTTTTCAGGATTTTTCTTCACAGCTCTGATGATTTTCTGTCAACTGTAGTTGCTTTCCTTGGCCGACCTGGCCATTGTTTATTGCTAAGTGCACTAGTGGTTTCCTTCTTTTTCAAATATTCCAAAAAAAAATTTATTTCCTCTGCTCAATTTTTGTGCTATGGTTCTAATTGAATTATTCTGTTCTTTCAGTTTCCAAACTGCTAGCTTTCCTTTCATGGACAGTTCCCTTGTCTTCATGTTGGTTTATGCCTGCTAACTCGCAAGGCAGACTCCCAAGACAAAATCAAAGGCTAAATCCAAGACGAGACATTCACAGCTCTTTTATGTGTGAACAATCGATGCAACAAAAAACAGCTGTCAGTCATTTGTTCAAATAGTTATGTTTACCTAAAAAGGGGGGGACTGAACATAAAAAGTGCTATTCTTCTAGAATGGTAAAGCATATATGCATATAAATCTTCGGTACTCTTGCCTCATATTCAACTTTTGATCTCAAATCCAAAGTTCTTTAGTATATAGCAATAATAACAAATTTGACGAAACCTTTCCAATATTTATAGAGGGCATATATTTATTTTTATTTATATATATATATATATATATATATATATATATATATATATATATATATATATATATATATATATATACAGTATATATATATATATATATATATATATATATATATATATATATATATATATATATATATTGTTGCGAATATGGAATTTGGCCTCCATATCCGCTTGTAAATATTCCCCTATTTTCTCCAATACTCCCCAACTTTCCCCAATCCCCCATTCCCTAGTCCCATTGCATGTAAACAACAATCAGTAGAGCCGACCTTCCCCTTATTCCCCCATTAAATGTCGTGCCCAGGTCCACCGCACCACACGTAGACAACTTTCGGACATCTTCCTAGTTATTCTTAATCTATGTCAGTTAAGGCCTCGTTTCCATTAATTATGACTCTTCGTTGCACCAGAATGTGATTATATGGCATCAGTAGTGAGTTTAGGACCTTTCCCATACCTCCTCCCATCTTCTTCCCCAAACAACAACAATAACAACAACTACAACAACAATTACAACTACAACAACAACTACAACAACAATTACAACTACAACGACGACTACAACAACAGAGGGGCGGGGAGTGTGCGTCCTCACACCGGCTCGGTTACCCGCCATGACCATGCGCTCCACGGCGTTACCCCGAAGGGGCTGGCTGTCAGCTCCTCGTCAGGGGCGGAGCCAGTAACCCCCCCACGCACCCAATGAGAAGCAACGTGCCGATTCCATCTGGGGCGGAGCTAACGAGCCGAGGGCGTGTCACTCCCCGCCGGATATACGCGGCCCCGCGCCGGATGTGACGTCAGATGCGCCTCAGCTTGGAGAGAGAAGCCACCGCCACCCCCAGCGCGACGATACCTCCCCGCATCTTTGGACCGGACCGTACTGTACCCTGCCCCGAGCCCAGGAGGACCTGGAGCCATCGATACCTGCCTTTCCTAGCCATCAAACCCCCGTGTGAGTCAGCCGTTGTCCCGTTTGTCTGTCGTCTGTCCGGGGTTAATATAAGAGTGTGTCTAAGTGCCTGTCTTTCTGTGATTATACTTCTAGCCCCTGTAATCTGACCTTTCCGTACGAATATAATCTCCTCCGGAGGTCTTGAGAATTGAAACCTTGGTGTCGTATTGTGTTATTGTAATCCAGCCGGGTGTCTTCTTTTTCTTATTGAGCCAGCATCGCGCGACTAGTCAACGTTCGGGCACAATCGGGTAACTTGTGCAGACGTGGTCATACCATAAAACCGCTCGGTAAATAACATCCAAGCCACGTCTGTAACAATTGGTGTCGAGGAGTGGAATTCGAACCCGGGACTAAATTTATTAGGCCCAAATTTTGGGAGGGAAAATCGATTCGGAGCGCGTACTGCGCTCGACGAAATTATAACGAAAAAAAAAAAAATTGGATTTGTTTTACGAAACTCGAATTTTGCAAGTCGCGCTATGGCGGATCAAGACGGCTGGGGTCCGGTAGGGGAGAGTGAGGTAGGGTCGATCCAGGACCAAATTGAGGGACAAGAGGAGAGCGAAGCAGTGAGGGCGGCAGGTTCGCAAAATAGCGCCGTCACGCACGAAGTAGCGGGCGCGCAAAATGGCGCGCTCGCTCACGTGGTTGAAGGGTCCCAAAATAGCGGCGCCGCGGAGGGCGAGCCTGCGGTGGCGGCTGGGGACGCTGGGCAAACCGGGTTTGACCTCAGATTATTCTTGACCCAACTGAATGCAAAAATGGATAGGATGGAGGGCCAAATGAGGGTTGATAGTGGGCGATTAGAGGGCCAAATGAGGGGTACCAGTGAGGGATTAGACAATAATTTTAAGGGATTAGACAATAATTTTAAGGGATTAGACAATAATTTTAAGGGATTAGACATGAAATTTGGGAAATTAGACGATAGATTAGGGGAAATACAGGAGGGGTTAACGGGGGTAGAAAACAGAATGGCCGCTCAAGAGAATCAAATGGAAGGGATGCAAAAGGGGTTAGAGGGGGTAGAAAATAGAATGGCTGCCCAGGAGAATCAGATAGAGGGAGTGAAAAATGGGTTAGAGGGGTTAGAAAACAGTATGGAAGGCAAATTGAGGGACATGAGGGACCAAGCGGAAAGGGAAGTTAAACAAATGGAGCAGCAGATAGAGGGGGTCAGAATGGGGGTAGAAACCAAACTGGATGCTCACAGGGAGGAAATGGAGCAGATGAGGGTGGCATCTGGGCAGGAGATGCAAGTGATGGGAGAGGAGATCAGAAGAGGAGTGAGTGAGGAGGTCGGAGGAGTGCGCGAGGAGGTGAGGCACTGTGAGGAGCACATGGAGAAGGAGGTGAGAAAGGGGACTGTAAAGTTACAAGGGGGCATAGAGGTCCTGACGCAGGAGGTGGAACAGCTGACGGAGGGACAAAAAGGACTAACGGAGCAGGTTCAAAGGAACACTGCGGTATTAGGAGGGTTGAAAGCGACACAAAACGACATAAAAAACGACTTGGTAGCGACGAAGAGGGAATGTCAGATGGTACGTGAGGGACTGACAACGAGGTTGGACGAGGTGATAGAGGTAATGGAGACGAAGGACCGGCAGGTGAGGACGCACATGGAAACGGTCAAGGTAGCCTTGGAGGACGAGCTTGAGGAGACGTACCGGGGAATAAAAGAGGTGAAGCACAAATTAGAAGAAGTGGAAGAAGGGATGAGCGAAATTAAGAAGCGACGGAGAGGGGATAAGAAAGAGATAAAAGAGGAGATAAAAGAATTGGTCCAAAGTCTGTGTTTGGATCGTGATGATGTGCTCATTAACCGGATGAGGGATTCGCAGGTGATGGAGGAGAAGCGAAGAGGAAGAGGACCCGGTGTAAGTGGTGACCAATATGGTCGTGCGTATGATGCGCCAGGGGATTTAAAAAGCTTGGGGATTGGTTTGGATCCGGGTGTTCGTGAGAGGCCGTTGGTGAAGTGTGCGACAGGTCTGGTGTGCGAAAGAGGAGGTGTGCGAGAAAGTCCGACTCTGGGGTGTGTGAGGAAAAAGTGCGTGCCAAGGAGTGAGGGTGCTGGCGAGAGTGAGTCGGTCGTAGCGCGTGTGAGAGGGAGCACATGGAAGCGTGGTGTGGTGAGTGTTACAGAGGGTGTAACGGAAGAGGTTGTGCGAGAAAGGTGTGTGACGGACAGGTGCATGAGGAAAGAGTGCGCTGTCAGAAGTAAGGAAGAGTGTCCACCTGTGGTGAGTGTTACAGAGGGTGTAACGGGAGAGTGTGCGCGAGAAAGGTGTGTGACGGACAGGTGCATGAGGAAAGAGTGCGCTGTCAAGAGTAAGGGTGAGTGCGCTGTCAAGAGTGGAGGTGAGAGTAGTTTGAGTGGCACGGAGCGTGAGTTGGTTGTGACAGGTGAGCGAGGATGTACACCTGGGATGGAAGGATGCACACCTGGAATGGGAGAGCGTGGTTGGGAATGCACGCTGGAATTGGTAGTGAGGCACGTGGTTGGGTGTGCGAATGAGAGCACACCTGTGATTGTCACAGAGGAGGTGACCGAGGAGGGGGTGCGAAGAGGTGTATTGGTGAGGTGTGCTACGAACGAATGTGTGCCAAAGTGTTCGGTGGTCAGGTGTGTGACCAAGGCTGTGAGTGGAATGGGTGTACCTGGGTGTGTAAGGAAAGGTACGAGGAGCATGGGCACGGCTGGATGTGTGAGCAAGGAACGGGCTGCGGGGTGTAAGCGTCCAGGTGAAGCGTCGACGTTAGACGGGGTAGAGTTTAGAACGACTTATAGCCGAATCAGGCCCTCGGTGCGTGCCGGGCTTCGCGTGCCGCGAGAACCAGCGGGGATCCGAACCACGGCGGTTTCGAAAGAACCGCCGTGCGCGATCCACGCTGGGCCTCGCGTGGAACGGCCGCGTCCGGGCTCCACTAGGCGGAGCGGGCAGCTCGATAGGAAGGGTCGTCATGGCGACCACTTTCTATTGAGACGTGCCGGCAGGTCGAGATCGGGACATTGGATGGCTCCACGCCGAAGTGGTGCGTGGGATCTCGGCCCGGGTAAGCCCCCGTCCCTGCCCCGAATGCCGGACGCATCCAGCCGCTGGCACAAAACAACCAGCATCCATTGCTTGGCTTTACGAAGCCGGGCTTTGGACAGGGATTGGCGCACCGAGAGGTATTAGTGAGTAGACTGGGTGATGAGGTTAGTGTTTTGGACCCAAAATTGGAGAAAAACAAAATTTGATGATTGGCAAGGGATTGGCAGTAGTGATTGGCAGATGATGGGTAGTGATTGGCAAATTTTTAATTTGTTGAAATTTGATGTGCAAAATTGGTAGTGAGAGACCCCCGATGTGGTGGGATGGCATCCCTGCCACCCTTCCCATGTGGGGGGCAAATGCGCAATAGTTTATGGGGTGTATGGCAGTGAAAACTAGCCCGGGTGGGTTAGGTTATATTGATAGGGATCTAGAGAAGATGACCTTAGGTGACGTTAAGATTAGTTAGTGACTGATACCTGTAGTGGGGACGCAGGTAGATTAGTATGGATGATAATGACGAGGGAGCGCAATAGTTTAAAGGGACAACTGGGAAGCGCAAGTTTCAGAAGGGAGTAGTTAGCTGAGATGATGCCGAGTGTGTGAGGATTGTACAGGTGTGATTGCACAGGTGTGCAACTGGACAGGTGTGTGGAGCAGTGTATGAGTAGTGAGTGTTGTGGATCAGCGCGAATGCGCTTGGGGAGAGAAGGGTGCAGGTGGCACCAAGTGTGAGAGCACAGGTGTGCAAGTACAGGTGTGTGGAGAGAGTTGGAGTAAGTGGTACGGAGTGGTGTGCATGGTGCGAAGGTGTGAATGGGGGAAGAGTGGACCCCCATCACGGATACCCGGGGCGGGTAGTGTAAGTGTTAGGTAGAGGGTACAGGTAAATTGTGGTTGGATATTGGCATTTGTGGTGCGGTTGCAGAATGGTGTTGTGAATGGGTGCATTAGTGTTGTGGAAATGGCTGGGCGTGTAGCCTGTTAGTGTGTGTAGTTGGTTGAGCACTCCACCACTGTGAGGATGTCGGCCAGGTGAGGCCGCAGGTGGGCTCTGGGAGCCGGTAGAGTTGTGGATGGGGCCCGAGGATCCGGAGGACGGACCCGGGTAGCCCAGTGCCAGAGAGGGCACCGATTGGGGAGAGTGCCAGAGGGCCTTCCCCAGGTAGTTAGGTTAGGGCAAGGAGCAGGTAAGCTCGGAGGCAACTGCAGTGGTGGAGGTGTGCAGGTGGGTAGACCCACTGGGAGAGGTACACGCCACAGCCCAGAAATTGTACGAGGGCACCGGGAGATGAATCGGGGGAGTGAGACCCCAAATTGAAGAGCACCACAGTTTGGCCAATGGGAATTGGTTTTTAGAACCCATAGAGTAAGAGGGCCAATGGTTTGGCCGGAGAAAGACCCCGGGTAGTGTAAAGTTGTTAAAGTCATTTAGGAAATAGTTAGGATTGAAGAACCTGTCGCACCATACGCAGCCACTTACCTGTGGTGATGATGATGACTCCACACCTGTGTTTTCTTTGTTTGTGTTGCAGAAATGAGAATTGCTGTTGGATTTGTGAGACGCATCACGACGTGGATGAGACATTGGGGTGATTCCATCTCTCCCTCCCTAGGAGGGACTGATGATGAATTGGTGATGGCAAATTTTGATGTTGAGTTGGAAATGGCAAATTTGATTGGTTAGGAGGGAGAGAAGACGAATTTGGTATATGGGAGGAACGGGGAAGACAGTAGGGATGTTTGTTGATTTGTAAAGTAGATGTTTATGGGTAGTGTTGTGTTTTGTGGATACAGTAAGGGGTAAGGGAGGGGCCATGTAGGTTACCTGGTGGGGGGGGGGCGTACGATAGGAACGTACCTGTCTCACCTGGTTCCCATGTGCCCCCAGGGTGCATCACCTTACATTGCGTGCACTTTTGCGCCCTTACCACCTTACTCACTTGTCTGCTTCTTTTGTCTCCCACCTCCGAGGATCTGGCTTTGGGGTAGAGAGAGAGGAGAGAGAGGTGCTGGCTGCGCAGTTGTGGGCCTGCACTTTCGCTGTTTGCTGCCGGGATCGATACACCATATGGACCGCAATGTTTGTGGCCACCCACAATGGACCGCAGTTCGTTTGCGGCCAAGCACCACCCGGGGATGGACCTATGGGTCAACGTGGCACCTATGCCATACAGGTGAACCACTTTTAGTTAACACCAAGTGCACCACAAGAAGAGCAAGAGACACCTGCAGGGTTAGGGGTTGTCGAATTTATTTTTATTCCAATGAACAATGGTGACTGCACCGATTGGTGGTGGGGTGGTGCTTTTGATGCTCGGGAAGGGTGCTCTGCACGTTATTAAAGGCCGTCGGCCACAGAGCACTCGTGGGTTGGTGTATCGATGCTGGCAAGCGCGCTCTCTCTATGCATAACATCTGCATGTGTTCCTCCAAAAACAGGTCCTGGATCGTAGTGTAAATAGCAGCGTAGTCTTGTAAATAATGCTCCCTACCGGCTGTATGTTTAGTTTGAGGATTCTTTCCGGATTCGGTTATCCTGTGGGTGTGTTTCTGTGAGGAGAAGGGTGCAACGTCGCAGGGGGACATATTTACCCATTTGTGAATATCTGTAAAACTGTCGCACTCAGGGTAGAGTTAATAGTAGAGGGAACTACATTGCGTGCCACACTAAAGTAGGTAAAAATTTATCGGGTCGGGACGCCCCGAGGGTAGAGAAGGGTGCAATGTTGCGAATATGGAATTTGGCCTCCATATCCGCTTGTAAATATTCCCCTATTTTCTCCAATACTCCCCAACTTTCCCCAATCCCCCATTCCCTAGTCCCATTGCATGTAAACAACAATCAGTAGAGCCGACCTTCCCCTTATTCCCCCATTAAATGTCGTGCCCAGGTCCACCGCACCACACGTAGACAACTTTCGGACATCTTCCTAGTTATTCTTAATCTATGTCAGTTAAGGCCTCGTTTCCATTAATTATGACTCTTCGTTGCACCAGAATGTGATTATATGGCATCAGTAGTGAGTTTAGGACCTTTCCCATACCTCCTCCCATCTTCTTCCCCAAACAACAACAATAACAACAACTACAACAACAATTACAACTACAACAACAACTACAACAACAATTACAACTACAACGACGACTACAACAACAGAGGGGCGGGGAGTGTGCGTCCTCACACCGGCTCGGTTACCCGCCATGACCATGCGCTCCACGGCGTTACCCCGAAGGGGCTGGCTGTCAGCTCCTCGTCAGGGGCGGAGCCAGTAACCCCCCCACGCACCCAATGAGAAGCAACGTGCCGATTCCATCTGGGGCGGAGCTAACGAGCCGAGGGCGTGTCACTCCCCGCCGGATATACGCGGCCCCGCGCCGGATGTGACGTCAGATGCGCCTCAGCTTGGAGAGAGAAGCCACCGCCACCCCCAGCGCGACGATACCTCCCCGCATCTTTGGACCGGACCGTACTGTACCCTGCCCCGAGCCCAGGAGGACCTGGAGCCATCGATACCTGCCTTTCCTAGCCATCAAACCCCCGTGTGAGTCAGCCGTTGTCCCGTTTGTCTGTCGTCTGTCCGGGGTTAATATAAGAGTGTGTCTAAGTGCCTGTCTTTCTGTGATTATACTTCTAGCCCCTGTAATCTGACCTTTCCGTACGAATATAATCTCCTCCGGAGGTCTTGAGAATTGAAACCTTGGTGTCGTATTGTGTTATTGTAATCCAGCCGGGTGTCTTCTTTTTCTTATTGAGCCAGCATCGCGCGACTAGTCAACGTTCGGGCACAATCGGGTAACTTGTGCAGACGTGGTCATACCATAAAACCGCTCGGTAAATAACATCCAAGCCACGTCTGTAACATATATATATATATATATATATATATATATATATATATATATATATATATATATATATACAGTATATATATATACCGTATATATATATACAGTATATATATATATATATACACAGTGCATTCAGAAAGTATTCAGAACCCTTCACTTTTTTCACATTTTGTTATGTTGCAGCCTTATGCTGAAATCGTTTAAATTCATTTTTTTCCCTCATCAATCTACACTCAATACCCCATAATGACAAAGAGAAAACAGGATCTTAGAAAGTTTTGCAAACTTCTGTGCAAATTTCTGTGGAAACAAGATTCTGTGGTCTGATGAAACCAGGATTGAACTGTTTGGCCTCAATTCTAAGCGTCATGTCTGGAGGAAACCAGGCACCGCTCATCACTTGCCCAATACCATCCCAACGGTGAAGCACTGAAGCATGGTGGTGGTAGCATCATGCTGTGGGGGTGTTTTTCAGCAGCAGGGACTGGGGGACAAGTCAGGGTTGAGGGAACAATGAACGGAGCAAAGTACAGAGATATCCTTAATGAAAACCTGAAACAGAGCGCTCAGGACCTCAGACTGGGCCGACGGTTCACCTTCCAACAGGACAATGACCCTAAGCACACAGCCAAGACAACGCAGGAGTGGCTTAGGGACAACTCTGTGAAGGTCCTTGAGTGGCCCAGCCAGAGCCCTGACTTGAATCCAATCGAACATCTCTGGAGAGACCTGAAAATGGCTGTCCACCGACGGTCCCCATCCAAGCTGACAGAGCTTGAGAGGATCTGCAGAGAATAATGGCAGAAAATCCCCAAATCCAGGTGTGCAAAGCTTGTCGCGTCATACCCAAGAAGACTCGAGGCTGTAATCGCTGCCAAAGGTGCTTCAACTCAGTACTGAGTTAAGGGTCTGAATACTTATATGAATGTGATATTTCAGTTTTTCTTTTTAATAAATTTGTAAAACCTTCTAAAATCCTGTTTTCTCTTTGTCATTATGGGGTATTGAGTGTAGATTGATGAGGGAAAAAAATAATTTTAACGATTTCAGCATAAGGCTGCAACATAACAAAACGTGAAAAAGGTGAAGGGGTCTGAATACTTTCTGAATGCAACATACATACATATATATATTATACTATCCTGTACTAATGGATGAATGGGTGGTCGGCCTATTCTGTACTATTCTGTACTAATGGATGAAGGGGTGGTGGGCTCTTATTCAGTGCACTTTTCCATGTTATTTTCCCCTGCTGTTGACATCGTTGTGTACTGTATTTGACAACCATTGAACTTTGGAAAACCATCACGAGTAAGTACTTCTTGGAGAAAAACATGAAAGTCGGCTTGTGATACTCTCTGAAGTGCAACACCACTTTGCCCAGGCATTTTCAGTTTGTCTCAACTGAAAGTTGACAAAGGCATGCTAACCGCCGTGAGAAGCAAAGTGAAGTCGATAGCAAAGATAAGTTTGATAACGATATTCACGGGCTACATTCGGCCAATTACCGAATATGCAGCGCCTGTGTGGAATGGGGCTCTCTCAAATATAATAATCAAACGCTACGCATTGAAAGCATTCAAAAACGAGCCCTTTAAATTGTACTTGGACCAGAATGCACCAAGCACTATGATGCTCTCCCTTCAATCACTGGGAGATAGCAGAAAACTTTGTGTGCATCGTTCATGAAAAAAAACTCCGAAAATCTACTTCCCAATCCAGAGACTTTCTACGAACAACGAATAATGCAAGGACTCTTCGACTTAATGTGAAGATACCAGAATTCCATTGTAAAAACAATCGCATGAAAAATAGTGCTCAACCATATCTTGTCCATGCAATCAATGATGTCTAAACATTGTAAATTTTTGTCATCGTTGTCTAAAATCACACCGGTATCAATGTTGCCTGATTTTTAGATAACTTCCACCTCTTGTTTATCCAATAGTTTCCTGCTTCTCCGCAAACTTACTTTCTACACGTCCTCCTTTTTCTTCCTCCGCCTTTCATTCCCATTTTTTCTTCTCCCACTCTCTCTTTCTTCTTCTTTATCTTCTTCTATTTCTCTTTCCCTCATCCTTTTTCATGTCCTTATTATAATATGCAAGGAGAGTACAGCACAGACTTCTCACTTACTTATTGTACATATATACAGTCACGTGAAAAGTAAGTACACCCCATGTAAAGTTTTGACTTTTTCAACATATTTCAACATACAGCTATTTGATCTTCATTTCAACAATATTGATAGATAAAGGTGATATAATATAACAAATATCATGAAACATTTACATTTTGTAGTCCATTGTATAATTTAAATAAACATAAATGCAAATTTCGCATGTGGAAAAAGTAAATACACCCCTGGCTCGAATCGGTGGTATTGCCCCCTTTGGCAGAAACAACCTCAAGTAGGCGTTTCTTATAACTGTCTACAAGTCTCTGACATCGACTGGGAGAATTTTTTGCCCACTCCTCCATGCAGAATTCTTTCAGCTGTGCGCTGTTTGAGGGGTTTCTTGCATGCACAGCTCGTTTCAAATCCCCCCACAACATCTCGATGGGATTTAGATCCGGGCTTTGACTTGGCCATTCCAGAACCCTCCATTTCTTTCTTTTCAGCCTTTCAGCACATCCCTTTCAAATCTTCCCCCTTGCCCCTCCCCTCCAAATCTTCCCTATCACCCCTTCCCTCCAAAACTTCCCCATCACCCCTCCTCTCCAAATCTTCCCCATCACCCATCTCTTTCAAATCTCCCCCCTTGCCCCTTCCCTCCTAAACTCCCCCCACACCCCTCCCCTCCGAGACTCTCCCTCGCTCCTCCCCTCCTAGACTCCCCTCTCACCCCTCCTCCTCAAAGCATCCTCCCCACTTCTTCCCCCTTCCAACTTTCACCTTCATCGACCCCAACCTTCTGCCTCGCTCTGCCCCTCCTCAAAAAACACCTCACTGTGCCTCACCCAATCACCATCAAACCATTTGTCCGCCCCATTCTTCCCTTTCTCCAAGCTATTCTGAAATTTCTGACACCTTCAACAGCTCTCCCTACCACTTCCTCCTCTTCCACATCTTACCCTACCGCTCCCTGTTCTGTATCCGATGCTCCCCCTTCCTCTTCATTAACGGTATGGACCTCAAGCATCTGGGGCCTTCGCTCAAACTTGACTGATCACTCCATACAGGTTGCTTCTGACAAACCAGACATGATCTGCTTAACAGAAACTTTCCTCCTTCATGATGTCTCTGATTCCTTGGTATCTCTCCCAGGTTACTCCCTCCTCCGGTATGATAGACCTGAGCCTCGTCCTGGAGGTGGGGTTGCTATCTTTATTAAAAAAACTCTCTTTCTCACTCGCCCTGCACTGCCCTCTCTCCACCTCACCCCCAGGAATACCTCTGGCTACGGCTTCCCTTTCGCTCCCACCTTTTGTTCATATGTGTGTTGTACCGTCCACAAAACAGTGATGACTCCATGTACATCTCGCTGTCTGATAATATGGACCAACTTCTATCTACCCATCCCAACTCTCTCTTCCTCATATGTGGTGATTTCAATTGTCACCATGCCAGTTGGCTGGGTGTGGGTACCTCTCTCACCAGCCATGGCTCCTCAGCAAAGGACTTATGCGACTCACTGGGACTGACACAATCTGTCAATTTCCCAACATGGATCTCAGTCAACGGAGCATCTTCTCTTCTGGACTTGGTTATGACGAACTTCCCTGAAAATGTCTGCTGCTCTTCTTCTGCTCCAATCGGCTCATCTGATCATGTGCTTGTTAAAGTGGACATCTCTCTGACCATTCTCAGAGAGCCTCCTCAGCGTCGACGAGTCTGGCATTTCAATCAGGCCAACTGGCATGGTGTTCAAGCAAACATCAATCATCTGGACTGGTCTCCCATCTCTACCGCCTCTGACATCAAGTCATCCTGGGAATTCTTCCAAAGTAAATTGCTCTCTCTCATGCACAGATTTATCCCATCTCGTCTTCAGTTGTCATACCCTTCCTCCCGTCCATGGTGCATGGAATCTTGTGGTGAGGCTGTTGCCCAAAAACAACTTGCCTTCGTCTCCTGGAAAACAAATCCAACGGAGGGAAATCTCATTTCCTTTCACAAAGCCCGAAGCAAGTGTGTGTCCACCCTCAGGAGAGCCAGGAAACAATATCTCTCCGTTCTCAAGACCGAACTCTCTTATATGTCTCCCTCTTCCAAATCCTGGTGGCATCTGGTCAAATCTGTTTCTGGTGTTTGTTCCCCCTCCATCCCCTCCCTCACCTCAAACGGCTACACGGCTGACCCCGCACGTGAAAAAGCTGAATGCCTCAACTCTGTGTTTGCCTCTAAATCTTGTATCCCAAACTCATCCCTCTCTGCACCCACCATACCCAGTCGTACCCAGCTGCTCCTGGGCTCTGTGTCCTTTCCTCCTGACAAGGTGGAAAAGTTTCTGTCAACCCTCGACTCTGATTCTGCAACCTGACCTGACGGCATCAGCCCACGGGTCCTAAAATCCTGTTCTTCCACTCTTTCACTCCCTCTCTCTGTTCTCTTCACCCTCTCTTTTGCTCAAGGTCATCTGCCATCTGCTTGGAAATCAGCCAACATCACCGCTTTGCACAAAAAAAGGTGCAAAAACAGATCCTAGCAACGACCGACCAATCAGCCTTCTCCCAATTATCAGCAAAGTCATGGAATTCATCATTGCTTCAGATATGAAATCTTTCCTCTTCTCCAATGGCTTGATCTCTGATCATCAATTTGGTTTCAGACCTGGTCACTCTACTCTGGACATGCTGCTTCTGCTTTCTCAACAATGGATGGAGGTCCTCAATGCCAAACAGGAAATTAGAGCTGTCTCCCTTGACATATATTTATTATTTCTCTATATATATTTATTATTTATTTGACATATATATATTTATTTCCCTTGACATATCACGTGCCTTCGATACGATCTGGCACCCCGCTCTGCTCACCAAACTCTCCTCCTTTGGTATTCATGGAAATCTCCACGCATGGCTGGCGGACTTCCTCTCTAGTCGTAGTCAACGTGTGGCCCTGAATGGGTTTCTCTCATCTCCTCTTCCTGTTCAGGCTGGAGTTCCCCAAGGCAGTGTTCTGGGCCCTGTGCTTTTACTGGTCTTCATCAATGATCTCTCTGACTCTCTTGAAAATCCTCTCTATCTCTTTCCTGATGACTCTACTCTCTGTCGCTCCATTCCTCATCCCTCAGATCGGCAGTCTGCAGCCTCCGCACTCTCTGCAGACCTGGACAAAATCACAGACTGGGCAAACAAGTGGAACATGTCTTTCAATCCTGACAAATCTCACACTCTTACGATGTCTCTCCGAAAAGACCGACTGGACAACCCTCCCATCCACTTTCTGAATAATCCGCTCCAAGAAGTTCTGTCACTCAAGCTTTTGGTTCTCACTATCTGCCATGATCTTTCCTGGGAAAACCACATTTCAAATCTGGCCTCCAAAGCCAGTCGCCGACTGGGCATCCTCCGTCGTGTGAAATCCTTCCTTGGCACACCTGAGCTAGGCCACCACATACAAGGCTTTCATCTGCAGCTCAATGGAATACTGCTCTCCCCTCTGGGCTGGTGCTCCTGCCTCACACCTAGCTCGTCTTCACGCTGTTGAAACCAAAGCGTTCAGAATCATTGGAATCTCCCACGATGAAGCTAGCTGCAAGGGCCTTTCACTCACTCACTCACCGTAGGCAGGTTGGTGGTCTTTCCGTCTTCTACCGACTCCTCTCCGGCCTTGCCCCCCCCCCCCCCCCAGCTCTCTCTGGGCTCTGTCCCCCAAATATTCCTACAGGTCGCACAAGATCTGCCTGCAACCCTCTTATGGTTAAACTGCCAAAATCAAGACTCTCTGCTCACCTTCACTCCTTCATTCCTCTTTTCTCCCGCCTCTGGAACAAACTCCCTCACTCTCTTCAATCCCACCCCTCCCTCCAGGTCTTTAAAACAGCTGTTCACCACTATCTCTTATCTTCCCCCATCCAAAATCTTGATCTTTTCTACCCCCACTAATTTCACCCCAAATCCACTTTTTTGAAATACCAACTTCTGTCCTGGAAGTCCTTGGTGTCCTTGCGTTTTATACTTCTCCCACCCGCCACCCCCTTCCCACGCCTCCTCCCCCCAAGCCCTCTCCCTCCCACACATCTCCCGATGTCCCTGCTCTCAAATGTTGTGTTTGTGTGCTTCCCCTTCTCTCCCCATCTTGTCTACCGCTCCCTCTTTTTATATATTTTGTTCGTCTGTTTGATTTGTTTGTGAAATAAATGTTAGCTCTTTCACGAGCCTCGATGCTGTATACAAAACAAAAAAAAAAATTGGTGGATTTACTGGTATGTTTAGGGTCATTATCATGTTGCAAGGTCCACCTTCGGTTGAGCGAAAACTTTCCGACAGATGGCCTCACATTATTCTCAAGCACCCTCTGGTACAATGAAGAATTCATAGTGGATTCTATGATGGTGAGCTGCCCAGGCCCTGATGCAGCAAAGCTGCCCCAAACCATAATATTTCCACCACCCTGCTTTACAGTTGGTATCAGGTTCTTGTGGTCAAATGTTGTCTTTGGTTTTCGCCAAACATGTCTTCTGGTACTGTGGCAAAATAGCTCTACCTTTGACTCATCTGTCCAGAGCACATTGTTCCAGAAGTGCTGGTCTTTGCCTAGGTGTTCATTGGCAAACTTTAGTTTTGCCCTGATGTTCTTTCTGGACAGCAAAGGTTTCTTCCTGGCACACCTCCCATGTAGATCAAATTTGTGCAGCCTCTTTCTAATGGTAGACTCGTGCAATTTGACATCAACAGTGGCAAGAGCTACCTGTAGGTCCCGTGATGATATTCTGGGGTTCTTAGAGACTTCTTTCAGCATCTTGCGGTCTGCTCTCGGGCTGAACTTGCTGGGGCGGCCTGGCCTGAACAAGTTGGCAGTTGTTTGGAATCTTCTCCACTTGTAGATGATCTTCCGGACAGTCGAATGATTGATTTCAAATTGTTTGGAGATCTTTTTAAGTCCCTTCCCAGATTCGTAGGCATCTATAACCTTCTTTCTGAAGGCCTCAGCGAGCTCTTTTGATCTCGGCATGGTGATGCCACACACTTCAACAACAAAGAGCAAACCAAACTCAATGTCTGAGGTTTAAATAAGACAGGTTCCTCCAAGATCCTCTCTAACGATGTTCTAATCATTTGCACCTGAGCTGGTGCACCTGATTCTAATTTTAGGTATTTGAAGTAGTAATAAATGTAGGGGTGTACTTACTTTTTCCACATGCGAAATTTGCATTATGTTTATTTAAATTATACAATGGACTACAAAATGTAAATGTTTCATGATATTTGTTGTATTATATCACCTTTATCTATCAATATTGTTGAAATGAAGATCAAATAGCTGTATGTTGAAATATGTTGAAAAAGTCAAAACTTTACATGGGGTGTACTTACTTTTTCACGTGACTGTATATATATATATATATATATATATATATATATATTATATATATATATATAATTTCAAAATACACCTGGCCACAAGTGTGGCTCACTGACGGGGTCCTCAGTATCATCCTGTTTCGGCCCTTCAACCTCGATACGGGCAGCTAAGGTGGGCCAGCAGGGGCACATATGCCTCCACATGCAGCAGCTACACCAGGATGCGAACTCACCCCCACCTCCAGCCAGTGATACATATATATATGTATGTATATATATATATATATATATATATATATATATATATATATATATATATATATATATTGTTACGGACACGACTTTGATGTTATGGTGGGCCGAGCGGAATGGCCGCCGTGTTCGCACAAGTTACCCGATTACACTCGAACGTTGGCCGAATCGCGCAACGCTAGATCAATGAAGGAAAGGACACAACGGCTGGGTTAAATGACACGACACCAGGGTTACAGTTCTCAAGACCTCCGGAGGAGGTTATAATATGGGTTTGCAGAATGTTTAGATTACACGGACAAGAGGTACAGCACAGAAAGGTGGGCACTTAGACACGGTCTTATCTTATTCCCGACAGACCACAGACAAACGGGACAAGACCGACTCACACAGGGATTGATGGCAAGGGAGGGCAGGCAGTCGATGGCTCAAGGTGCACCTTGGCTCAGGGGCAGAATCGACCCGGTCCGGTCCAGAGAGGCGGGAGGTATCCAGCGCTTGGAGGTGGCGACTTCTCTCTCCAAGCTGGGGGCGCATCTGACGTCACCTCCGGTAAGTGGCTGCGTATATCCAGCGGGGAGTGACACGCCCTCGGCTCGTTAGCTCCGCCCCAGATGGAATCGGTCCGCCGCTTCTTATTGGGTGCGGGGGGGTTACCGGGCTCCGCCCTTGACGAGGAGCTGACAGTCAGCCCCTGTGTGGTAACCCCGTCGGAGCACATGGTCAATGGCGGCTAACCAAGCCGGAGTGAGGACGCGCACTCCCCGCGCTGCTGTTGTTGTTGTTGGTGTTGTTGTTTCATGAGATGATGGGAGGATGCGGAGATGAGATTGTGGGGAGGTATTGGGAGGTCCTAAACTTACTACTGGTGCCATACAATCACATTCTGGTGCAACGAAGAGTCAGAATTAATGGAAACGAGTCCTTAACTGACATAGACTAAGAATAACTAGCAAGATGTCCTATAGTTGTCTACGTGAGATGTGGTGAACCTGGGCACGACATTTAATGGGGGAAAAAGGGGAAGGTCGGTTCTACAGAGTGTTGTTTACAGACAATGGGACTAGGGAATGGGGGATTGGGGATAGTTGGGGAGTATTGGGGAAATAGGGGAATATTTACAAGCGGATATGGATGGAGGCCAAATCCCATATCCGCAACATTGCACCCTTCTCTACCTCGGGGCGTCCCGACCCGATAAATTTTTACTTACTTTAGTGTGGCACTCAGATGTAGTTCCCTCTACTATTAACTCAACCCTGAGTGCGACAATTTTACAGATGTTCACAAATGAGTAAATATGTCCCCCTGCGACGTTGCACCCTTCTCCTCACAGAAACACACCCACAGGATAACCGAATCGCGGAAAGAATTCTCAAACTAAACATACAGCCGGTAGGGAGCATTATTTACATAAGACTACACTGATATTTACACTACGATCCAGGACCTGTTTTTGGAGGAACACATGCAGATGTTATGCATAGAGAGAGCACGCATGCCAGCATCGATACACCAACCCACGAGTGCTCTGTGGCCTTACGGCCTTTAATAATGTGCAGAGCACCCCTTCCAAGAACCAAAAGCACCACCCCATCATGTACAGTCAGCACCATCCGGTGCACCAATAAAGTGTTCAACAATCACCGGTGGTGTCGCAGCCGGCCGATGTTCTGCCGCTGGTCTTGCCTTCATGTGGTGCACTTGGCCTTCTGGCTTCTTTCAAAAATAAAGAAAGGCACCAACCGCGTCCATTTCTGTATTGTGGCCGTCAGGGGGCCAACTAAAAGTGGTTCACCTGTATGGCATAGGTGCCACGTTGACCCAGAGGTCCATCCACGGGTGGTGCTTGCCCGCAAGAGAACTGCGGTCCATGGTGGGCGGCCACAAAAATTGCGGTCCATATGGTGTATCGATCCCGGCAGCAAGCAGCGAAAGTGCAGGCCCACAACTGCGGAGCCAGCACCTCTCTCTCCTCTCTCTCTGCCCCAAAGCCAGATCCTCGGAGGTGGGAGACAAAAGAAGAAGACAAGTGAGTAAGGTGGTAAGGGCGCAAAAGTGCACGCAACATAAGGTAATGCACACTGGGGGCACATGGGAACCAGGTGAGGCAGGTACGTTCCTACCGTACGCCCCCCCCCCCCCCCACCAGGTAACCTACATTGCCCCTCCCTTACCCCTTACTGTATCCACAAAACACAACACTACCCATAAACATCTACTTTACAAATCAACAAACGTCCCTACTGTCTTCCCCGTTCCTCCCATAAACCAAATTCGTCTTCTCTCCCTCCTAACCAATCAAATTTGCCATTTTCAACTCTCATCACAATTTGCCATCTCCAACTCAACATCATAATTTGCCATCACCAATTCATCATCAGTCCCTCCTAGGGAGGGAGAGATGGAATCACCCCAATGTCTCATCCACGTCGTGATGCGTCTCACAAATCCAACAGCAATTCTCCTTTCCTGCACACAGAACAAAGAAAACACAGGTGTGGAGTCATCATCACCACAGGTAAGTGGCTGCGTATGGTGCGATAGGTTCATCAATCCTAACTATTTCCTAAATGACTTTAACAACTTTACATTACCCAGGGTCTTTCTCCTGCCAAACCATTGGCCCTCTTACACTATGGGTTCTAAAAACCAATTCCCATTGACCAAACTGTGCTGCTTTTCAATTTGGGGTCTCACTCCCCCGATTCATCTCCCGGTGCCCTCGCACAATTTCTGGGCCGCGACGTGTAGCTCTCCCCGCAGGTCTACCCACCTGCACACCTCCACCACTGCAGTTGCCTCCGAGCTTACCTGCTCCTTACCCTAACCTAACTACCTGGGGAAGGCCCTCTGGCGCTCTCCCCACTCAGTGCCCTCTCTGGCACTGGGCTACCCGGGTCCGTCCTCCGGATCCTCGGGCCCCACTGACACTAACGGCTCCCAGAGCCCAACTGCGGCCTCACCTGGCCGACATCCTCACAGTGGTGGAGTGCCCAACCAACTACACACACTAACAGGCTACACGCCCAGCCATTTCCACAACACTAATGCACCCATCCACAATACCATTCTGCAACCGCACCACAAATGCCAATATCCAACCACAATTTACCTATACCCTCTACCTAACACTTACACTACCCGCCCCGGGTACTCGTGAAAGGGGTCCACTCTTCCCCCATCCACACCTTCGCACCATGCACACCACTCCGTACCACTTACTCCAACTCTCTCCACACCACTCATTCTCTGCTCCATATATTCCACACACCTGTACTTGCACACCTGTGCTCTCACACCTGGTGCCACCTGCACCCTTCTCTCCCCAAGCGCATTCGCGCTGATCCACAACACTCACTACTCATCCACTGCTCCACACACCTGTCCAGTTCTCACACACACGGCATCATCTCATCTAACTACTCCCCTCTGAAACTCGCGCTTCCCAGTCGTCCCTTTAAACTATTGCGCTCCCTCGTCATTATAATCCACACTAATCTACCTGCGTCCCCACTACAGGTATCAAGTCTCCTACTTAAATCTTGTCACCTGATGTCATCTTCGCTAGATCCCTACACACAATATAACCTAACCCACCCGGGCTAGTTTTCACTGCCATACACCCCATAAGCTATAGCGCATTTGCCCCACACCTGTGAGGGATGGTGGATTTGCCATCCCACCACATTGGGGGTCTCTCACTATAAATTTTGCTCGTCCAAATTCCAACCAATCCAAAAATTTTCCATTTGCAGCCAATTCTACCCACTATTATAAATTTCGTATCAAATCACTATCACTATCACTATCACCATCATCACAGTCCACGATATCCTAGCCTCGGTGCGTCGTGACATCATTAAACTCGGTTCGTAAAGCCGAGCAATGAATTTGGGTGGTTTGGTTGCCTGCAGGTTGAATCCGTCCGGCTTTCGGTTCAAGGGAGGTGGTTTGGTTGGACCGAGGCTCCACGCACCATCTCGGCGCGGCACCTTGCGGTCCCGGGCCCGATGGCTCAATCTCCCCCGGTCGGAACCCCGTCCCCACGAGGGGGCACCGTTCCGCCTCCTCCCACTCGCCCTTGAACCGGACCGGTCGCCTCGCCCGACAAAGCCCGGACTCGACCGTTCGGGGCGGGGCCAAGCCCGAATCGGCAACGACGCTTCGAAGAGAAGCGACGCAGCATCGACCCGCGCCGGGCCTCGCACCCAACAAAGCACCCCTCGCACCGAGTGCTCGCATCGGCTATCCGTCGCCCTAACCGCTAAACCGGTTACCGTCGATGCTTCACTTGCATGCTTACAAGCATACGCTACCCCTTTCACCCTCACAAAAACACACCCATTCGCCGACGCACACTTTTTCCTCCCACGCGTGCCATTTCCACTCACACGGGACCCTTCACCAACGCCCGGATGCTTCCTCGATCCCAAGCGCGCGAAAATTCTTTTGTCGCTAAACATCCTCTTACAAAATCTCCCCGCACAATACACAGCACGTCTCACCTTCGGGGTTCTTCTTCCTCCCTGCACCAAAACCTGCAAACTTCCATTTGGATTAACGAGTACATCATCATGATTTGAGCAGGGACTTTGTACATAATCCATTTCTCCCTGCAATTCCCGGGCTACCTCCGTCATCTCTTCAATTTTAATTCCCAGCACTGCTTTTTCTTTATTCACCTCGATGACCGCTGGCTTTAATAAAACACCCTCTACCTCATCGGTCGCCGGCTTTTCCAAACCCCGTGTTGCGATTTCTACCCCCGTCATTGTACCCGTGCTTTCCTCCGCTTCGCTCAACCAGCGCTTTTCGACCCGCTTTACCTCCTCGTGCACCCCTGGGACCCTTTCGCCCAACTTGCGGTCTCTGTCCCTCTGCTCCCTTGCCTCTGATATCCGTTTTTCCACTTCACACCTGGATTCCTCCTTCAAGTTTTTTTAGATCACACCCGGATTCGTCTGACATGGCATCCCTCTTCCAATTATACATTGACTCTTCCATAGAGGCCCTCATTTGTGCCATAAATTGCTCCATGAGGGCCTGCATTTGGGCCATCCCTCCCACTTGTGCAGCGGGTGTGGCCGCCGTAGCTACGTGCGAGTCGCCATTTTGTGCGTCTGATATTCCCTCAACCGCCTCCTCATTGCTCCCCTCCATTTGGTCCTGGATCGACCCTGCCTCACTCTCCTCTACCGGAACCCAGCCGTCTTGATCTGCCATAGCGCGACTTTCAAAATTCGGGTTTTTATTTTTTTTGTAAAACACAATCAAATTTCGCCGTTATAATTTCGAGCGCGTCAAACGCGCTCCGGGACCGATCCCACTTCCCGACACCAATTGTTACTCTAATAGTACAATTGGTGTTCCAAAATTTGCGCTAAATGAATTTAGTCCCAGGTCCGAATCCAACTCCTGACAACCAATTGTTACGGACACGACTTTGATGTTATGGTGGGCCAAGCGGACTGGCCGCCGTGTTCGCACAAGTTACCCGATTACACTCGAACGTTGGCCGAATCGCGCTACGCTAGATCAATGAAGGAAAGGACACAACGGCTGGGTTAAATGACACGACACCAGGGGTACAGTTCTCAAGACCTCCGGAGGAGGTTATAATATGGGTTTGCAGAATGTTTAGATTACACGGACAAGAGGTACAGCACAGAAAGGTGGGCACTTAGACACGGTCTTATCTTATTCCCGACAGACCACAGACAAACGGGACAAGACTGACTCACACAGGGATTGATGGCAAGGGAGGGCAGGCAGTCGATGGCTCAAGGTGCACCTTGGCTCAGGGGCAGAATCGACCCGGTCCGGTCCAGAGAGGCGGGAGGTATCCAGCGCTTGGAGGTGGCGACTTCTCTCTCCAAGCTGGGGGCGCATCTGACGTCACCTCCGGTAAGTGGCTGCGTATATCCAGCGGGGAGTGACACGCCCTCGGCTCGTTAGCTCCGCTCCAGATGGAATCGGTCCGCCGCTTCTTATTGGGTGCGGGGGGGTTACCGGGCTCCGCCCTTGACGAGGAGCTGACAGTCAGCCCCTGTGTGGTAACCCCGTCGGAGCACATGGTCAATGGCGGCTAACCAAGCCGGAGTGAGGACGCGCACTCCCCGCGCTGCTGTTGTTGTTGTTGGTGTTGTTGTTTCATGAGATGATGGGAGGATGCGGAGATGAGATTGTGGGGAGGTATTGGGAGGTCCTAAACTTACTACTGGTGCCATACAATCACATTCTGGTGCAACGAAGAGTCAGAATTAATGGAAACGAGTCCTTAACTGACATAGACTAAGAATAACTAGCAAGATGTCCTATAGTTGTCTACGTGAGATGCGGTGAACCTGGGCACGACATTTAATGGGGGAAAAAGGGGAATGTCGGTTCTACAGAGTGTTGTTTACAGACAATGGGACTAGGGAATGGGGGATTGGGGATAGTTGGGGAGTATTGGGGAAATAGGGGAATATTTACAAGCAGATATGGATGGAGGCCAAATCCCATATCCGCAACAATATATATATATATATATATATATATATATATATATATATATATATATATATATATATATATATATATATATTGTTGCGAATATGGAATTTGGCCTCCATATCCGCTTGTAAATATTCCCCTATTTTCTCCAATACTCCCCAACTTTCCCCAATCCCCCATTCCCTAGTCCCATTGCATGTAAATAACAATCAGTAGAGCCGACCTTCCCCTTATTCCCCCATTAAATGTCGTGCCCAGGTCCACCGCACCACACGTAGACAACTTTCGGACATCTTCCTAGTTATTCTTAGTCTATGTCAGTTAAGGCCTCGTTTCCATTAATTATGACTCTTCGTTGCACCAGAATGTGATTATATGGCACCAGTAGTGAGTTTAGGACCTTTCCCATACCTCCTCCCATCTTCTTCCCCGTCTACAACAACAGAGGGGCACGGCGCTGCGCGGGGGGGAGTGTGCGTCCTCCCACCGGCTCGGTTCGCCGCCATCGACAATGCGCTCCAGACGATGCGCTCCAGACCATGCGCTCCACGGGGTTACCACGAAGGGGCTCCTTGTCAGCTCCTCGTCAAGGGCGGAGCCTGGTAAACCCCCCGCACGCACCCAATGAGAAGCAACGTGCCGATTCCACGAGGCGGAGCTAACGAGCCGAGGGCGTGTCACTCCCCGCCGGATATACGCGGCCACGCGCCGGATGTGACGTCAGATGCGCCCCCAGCTGGAGAAAGAACGTTGCCTGCGATCGCTGAGAGGAAGAGAAAGGCCCGCCTGAGAAAGAACGTCCCCTCCGAGCGCTGTGAAACCTCCCGCATCTCTGGACCGGACCGGGTCGATTCTAACCTTTGAGCACAGGTGCACCTGGAGCCATCGCTACCTTGCCTTTCCTAGCCATCAATCCCCGTGTGAGTCAGCTTTGTCCCGTTTATCTGTCGTCTGTTGGGAATAATATAAGAGTGTGTCTAAGTGCTTGTCTTTCTATGTTGTACCTCTCGTCCCTGTAATCTGACCTTCTGTAACGAATATAATCTCCTCCGGAGGTCTTGAGAACCGTATCCCTGGTGTCGTCATTTTATAACCCAGCCGGGTGTCTTCTTTTTCTTATTGAGCCAGCGTAACGCGACTTCGTCAACGTCGAGTATAGTCGGGTAATTTGTGCGGACACGACGGCCATTCCGCTCGGCCCACTTTAACATCAAAGTCGTGTCTGTAACAATTGGTGTCGAGGAGTGAGATTCGGACCCGGGACTAAATTAGTTAGGCCCAAATTTTGGGAGGGAAAATCGGTTCGGAGCGCGTACTGCGCTCGACAAAATCGAGCCGGAGCGCGGTACCGCGGTTACTGCGCTCGCCGAAATTATAACGAAAAAAAAAAAAAATTTGGATTTGTTTTACGAAACTCGAATTTTGCAAGTCGCGCTATGGCGGATCAAGACAGCTGGGGTCCGGTAAAGGAGAGTGAGGTAGGGTCGATCCAGGACCAAATTGAGGGACAAGAGGAGAGCGAAGCAGTGAGGGCGGCAGGTTCGCAAAATAGCGCCGTCACGCACGAAGTAGCGGGCGCGCAAAATGGCGCGCTCGCTCACGTGGTTGAAGGGTCCCAAAATAGCGGCGCCGCGGAGGGCGAGCCTGCGGTGGCGGCTGGGGACGCTGGGCAAACCGGGTTTGACCTCAGATTATTCTTGACCCAACTGAATGCAAAAATGGATAGGATGGAGGGCCAAATGGGGGTAATGAGGGACGAAGCGAGGGGTACCGGTGAGGGGTTAGACAACGGGATAAAAGAGGTGAAACATGGGTTAACGGGGGTAGAAAATAGAATGGCTGCCCAGGAGAATCAGATAGAGGGAGTGAAAAATGGGTTAGAGGGGTTAGAAAACAGTATGGAAGGCAAATTGAGGGACCAAGCGGAAAGGGAAGTTAAACAAATGGAGCAGCAGATAGAGGGGGTCAGAATGGGGGTAGAAACCAAACTGGATGCTCACAGGGAGGAAATGGAGCAGATGAGGGTGGCATCTGGGCAGGAGATGCAAGTGATGGGAGAGGAGATCAGAAGAGGAGTGAGTGAGGAGGTCGGAGGAGTGCGCGAGGAGGTGAGGCACTGTAAGGAGCACATGGAGAAAGAGGTGAGAAAGGGGACTGTAAAGTTACAAGGGGGCATAGAGGTCCTGACGCAGGAGGTGGAACAGCTGACGGAGGGACAAAAAGGACTAACGGAGCAGGTTCAAAGGAACACTGCAGTATTAGGAGGTTTAAAAGCGACACAAAACGACATAAAAAACGACTTAATAGCGACAAAGAGGGAATGTCAGATAGTACGTGAGGGACTGACAACGAGGTTGGACGAGGTGATAGAGGTAATGGAGACGAAGGACCAGCAGGTGAGGACGCACATGGAAACGGTCAAGGTAGCCTTGGAGGACGAGCTTGAGGAGACGTACCGGGGAATAAAAGAGGTGAGGCACAAATTAGAAGAAGTGGAAGAAGGGGTGAGCGAAATTAAGAAGCGACGGAGAGGGGATAACAAAGAGATGAAAGAGGAGATAAAAGAATTGGTCCAAAGTCTGTGTTTGGATCGTGATGTGCTCGTTAACCGGATGAGGGATTCGCAGGTGATGGAGGAGAAGCGAAGAGGAAGAGGACCTGGTGTAAGTGGTGACCAATATGGTCGTGCGTATGATGCGCCAGGGGATTTAAGATGCTTGGGGGTCGAGATTGACCCGGGTGTTCGTGAGAGGCCGTTGGTGAAGTGTGTGACAGGTCTGGTGTGCGAAAATGGAGGTGTGCAAGAAAGTCCGACTCTGGGGTGTGTGAGGAAAAAGTGCGTGCCAAGGAGTAGTGAGGGTGCTGGCGAGAGTGAGTCGGTCGTAGCGTGTGTGCGAGGGAGCACGTGGAAGCGCGGTGTGGTGAGTGTTGCAGAGGGTGTGACGGGAGAGTGTGCGCAGGAGTGTGCGCGAGAAAGGTGTGTGACGGACAGGTGCATGAGGAAAGAGTGCGCTGTCAGAAGTAAGGAAGAGTGTCCACCTGTGGTGAGTGTTACAGAGGGTGTAACGGGAGAGTGTGCGCGAGAAAGGTGTGTGACGGACAGGTGCATGGGGAAAGAGTGCGCTGTCAAGAGTAAGGGTGAGTGCGCTGTCAGGAATGGAGGTGAAAGTAGTGAGAGTGACATGGAGCGTGAGTTAGTTGTGACAGGTGAGCGAGGATGTACACCTGGGATGGAAGGATGCACACCTGGAATGGTAGAGCGTGAGTGGGAATGCACGCTGGAGTTGGTGGTGAGGCACATGGTTGGGTGTGCGAATGAGGGCACACCTGTGATTGTCACAGAGGAGGTGACCGAGGAGGGGGCGCGAAGCGGTGTATTGGTGAGGTGTGCGAGCAACGAATGTGTGCCAAAGTGTTCGGTGGTCAGGTGTGTGACCAAGGCTGTGAGTGGAATGGGTGTACCTGGGTGTGTAAGGAAAGGTACGAGGAGCCTGGGCACGGCGGGATGTGTGAGCAAGGAACGGGCTGCGGGGTGTAAGCGTCCAGGTGAAGCATCGACGTTAAACGGGTTAGAGGTTAGAGCGACTTTTAGCCGAAGCAGGCCCTCGGTGCGTGCCGGGCCTCGCTTTGAACGGCCGCGTCCAGGCTCCACTAGGCGGAGCTGGCAGCCCGATAGAAAGGGTCGTCATGGCGACCACTTTTTGGTGAGACGTGCCGGCAGGTCGAGATCGGGGCATTGGATGGCTCCGTGCCGAGATGGTGCGTGGGATCTCGGCCCGGGTAAACCTCCTTCCCTGCACCGAATGCGGGACGCACCCAGCCGCTGGCACAGAACAACCAGCATTCATGGCTTGGCTTTACGCAGCCGGGCTTTGGACAGGGATTGGCGCACCGAGAGGTATTAGTGAGTAGACTGGGTGATGAGGATAGTGTTTTGGCCCCAAAATTAGAGAAAAACAAAATTTGATGATTGGCAAAGGATTGGCAGAGTGATGATTGGTAATGGTACAGTGATTGGCAGATGATTGGCAAATTTTTAATTTGTTGAAATTTGATGTGCAAAATTGGTAGTGAGAGACCCCCGATGGGGTGGGATGGCATCCCTGCCACCCTTCCCATATGGGGGGCAAAGGAGCAATAGCTTATGGGGTGTATGGCAGTGAAAACTAGCCCGGGTGGGTTAGGATATGGTGTGTAGGGATCTAGCGAGGATTGACATTAGGTGACGTTAAGTTTAGTTAGTGACTGATACCTGTAGTGGGGACGCAGGTAGATTAGTGTGGATGATAATGACGTGGGAGCGCAATAGTTTAAAGGGACGACTGGGAAGCGCAAGTTTCAGAAGGGAGTAGTTAGCTGAGATGATGCCATGTTTGTGAGAATTGAACAGGTGTGATTGCACAGGTGTGCAACTGGACAGGTGTGTGGAGCAGTGTGTGAGTAGTGAGTGTGTGGATCAGCGCGAATGCGCTTGGGGAGAGAAGGGTGCAGGTGGCACCAGGTGTGAGAGCACAGGTGTGCAAATACAGGTGTGTGGAGAGAGTTGGAGTAAGTGGTACGGAGTGGTGTGCATGGTGCGAAGGTGTGGATGGGGGAAGAGTGGACCCCTTTCACGAGTACCCGGGGCGGGTAGTGTAAGTGTTAGGTAGAGGGTACAGGTAAATTGTGGTTGGATATTGGCATCTGTGGTGCGGTTGCAGAATGGTGTTGTGGATGGGTGCATTAGTGTTGTGGAAATGGCTGGGCGTGTAGCCTGTTAGTGTGTGTGGTTGGTTGGGCACTCCACCACTGTGAGGATGTCGGCCAGGTGAGGCCGCAGGTGGGCTCTGGGAGCCGGTAGAGTTGTGGATGGGGCCCGAGGATCCGGAGGATGGACCCGGGTAGCCCAGTGCCAGAGAGGGCACCGAGTGGGGAGAGTGCCAGAGGGCCTTCCCCAGGTAGTTAGGTTAGGGTAAGGAGCAGGTAAGCTCGGAGGCAACCGCAGTGGTGGAGGTGTGCAGGTGGGTAGACCCACTGGGAGAGGTACACGCCACAGCCCAGAAATTGTGCGAGGGCACCGGGAGATGAATCGGGGGAGTGAGACCCCAAATTGAAGCGCACCACAGTTTGGCCAATGGGAATTGGTTTTTAGAACCCATAGTGTAAGAGGGCCAATGGTTTGGCCGGAGAAAGACCCCGGGTAGTGTAAAGTTGTTAAAGTCATTTAGGAGATAGTTAGGATTGATGAACCTGTCGCACCATACGCAGCCACTTACCTGTGGTGATGATGATGACTCCACACCTGTGTTTTCTTTGTTTTGTGTTGCAGGAAGTAAGAATTGTTGTGAGGATTTGTGAGACGCATCACGACGTGGATGAGACATTGGGGTGATTCCATCTCTCCCTCCCTAGGAGGGACTGATGATGAATTGGTGATGGCAAATTTTGATGTTCAGTTGAAAATGGCAAATTTGATTGGTTAGGAGGGAGAGAAGACGAATTTGGTATATGGGAGGAACGGGGAAGACAGTAGGGATGTTTGTTGATTTGTAAAGTAGATGTTTATGAGTAGCGTTGTGTTGTGTGGATACAGTAAGGGGTAAGGGAGGGGCCATGTAGGTTACCTGGTGGGGGGGGGGTGTACGATAGGAACGTACCTGTCTCACCTGGTTCCCATGTGCCCCCAGTGTGCATTACCTGATATTGCGTGCACTTTTGCGCCCTTACCACCTTACTCACTTGTCTGCTTCTTTTGTCTCCCACCTCCGAGGATCTGGCTTTGGGGTAGAGAGAGAGGAGAGAGAGGTGCTGGCTGCGCAGTTGTGGGCCTGCACTTTCGCTGTTTGCTGCCGGGATCGATACACCATATGGACCGCAGTTCGTTTGCGGCCAAGCACCACCCGGGGATGGACCTATGGGTCAACGTGGCACCTATGCCATACAGGTGAACCACTTTTAGTTAACACCAAGTGCACCACAAGAAGAGCAAGAGACACCTGCAGGGTTAGGGGTTGTCGAATTTATTTTTATTCCAATGAACAATGGTGACTGCACCGGATGGTGCTGACTGTGTGGTGGGGTGGTGCTTTTGATGCTGGGAAAGGGTGCTCTGCACGTTATTAAAGGCCGTCGGCCACAGAGCACTCGTGGGTTGGTGTATCGATGCTGGCAAGCGCGCTCTCTCTATGCATAACATCTGCATGTGTTCCTCCAAAAACAGGTCCTGGATCGTAGTGTAAATAGCAGCGTAGTCGTGTAAATAATGCTCCCTACCGGCTGTATGTTTAGTTTGCGAATTCTTTCCGGATTCAGTTATCCTGTGGGTGTGTTTCTGAGAGGAGAAGGGTGCAACGTCGCAGGGGGACATATTTACTCATTTGTGAATATCTGTAAAACTGTCGCACTCAGGGTAGAGTTAATAGTAGAGGGAACTACATTGCGTGCCACACTAAAGTAGGTAAAAATTTATCGGGTCGGGACGCCCCGAGGGTAGAGAAGGGTGCAATGTTGCGAATATGGAATTTGGCCTCCATATCCGCTTGTAAATATTCCCCTATTTTCTCCAATACTCCCCAACTTTCCCCAATCCCCCATTCCCTAGTCCCATTGCATGTAAATAACAATCAGTAGAGCCGACCTTCCCCTTATTCCCCCATTAAATGTCGTGCCCAGGTCCACCGCACCACACGTAGACAACTTTCGGACATCTTCCTAGTTATTCTTAGTCTATGTCAGTTAAGGCCTCGTTTCCATTAATTATGACTCTTCGTTGCACCAGAATGTGATTATATGGCACCAGTAGTGAGTTTAGGACCTTTCCCATACCTCCTCCCATCTTCTTCCCCGTCTACAACAACAGAGGGGCACGGCGCTGCGCGGGGGGGAGTGTGCGTCCTCCCACCGGCTCGGTTCGCCGCCATCGACAATGCGCTCCAGACGATGCGCTCCAGACCATGCGCTCCACGGGGTTACCACGAAGGGGCTCCTTGTCAGCTCCTCGTCATGGGCGGAGCCTGGTAAACCCCCCGCACGCACCCAATGAGAAGCAACGTGCCGATTCCACGAGGCGGAGCTAACGAGCCGAGGGCGTGTCACTCCCCGCCGGATATACGCGGCCACGCGCCGGATGTGACGTCAGATGCGCCCCCAGCTGGAGAAAGAACGTTGCCTGCGATCGCTGAGAGGAAGAGAAAGGCCCGCCTGAGAAAGAACGTCCCCTCCGAGCGCTGTGAAACCTCCCGCATCTCTGGACCGGACCGGGTCGATTCTAACCTTTGAGCACAGGTGCACCTGGAGCCATCGCTACCTTGCCTTTCCTAGCCATCAATCCCCGTGTGAGTCAGCTTTGTCCCGTTTATCTGTCGTCTGTTGGGAATAATATAAGATTGTGTCTAAGTGCTTGTCTTTCTATGTTGTACCTCTCGTCCCTGTAATCTGACCTTCCGTAACGAATATAATCTCCTCCGGAGGTCTTGAGAACCGTATCCCTGGTGTCGTCATTTTATAACCCAGCCGGGTGTCTTCTTTTTCTTATTGAGCCAGCGTAACGCGACTTCGTCAACGTCGAGTATAGTCGGGTAATTTGTGCGGACACGACGGCCATTCCGCTCGGCCCACTTTAACATCAAAGTCGTGTCTGTAACAATATATATATATATATATATATATATATATATATAGTTTCAAAGTCGATACCTCCATTTGAGTGCAATATATTGTCGCGTTCCTGGCGATTAAAATCTTTCCCAGGAACGAACAGCCGAGTAAGCTTTACTCCGAGGCAATGATCAAATGCGGACTCGATATATGCATGGAAATAAAGGGAAAGGAAGCGATGAATGGTCTTACCTGTGGGCCGCCGGCAGTTCCCAAACCTGCAAAAAATAACTCACATGAACCGGATTTCAAATGTACCAAAATAAACCGATTTATTAAACAGAATGCCGGTAAAAGGAATGCGACGGTAAAACTAAATTCCTAACCGGGACATCCCCCACACCAGACTTAAACACAGATGAAGGGAAAACTAAACTGGATAAAATAATAGTGTGATTATTTCGTGCACTTATCTCTGATCAGCTCGCGGGGTCTTGTCAGGAATCGTCAAGGCCTCGGAGGTCCATGAGCAGGGACACACCTGGGTGCCAGGTGGGCCTCAATGCGCCTTTTCAAGCTGCAGCGCTCGTCCACTCGTCCCTCCTGCCTGGAAACTTGCAGCTCAACATCCATGGCCATTCCGCCTCTCGTCCACCAGCAACGTCTCAGCACATTGCCGCCTGCACCAAGGTCCAGAACGTGAATAAGAAAAGGGAAAATCGTCAGTGCACAGCCGTCTACTGTGACATCCAGAACGCGCAGGCACAAGAGGGACAAGAGGCACCAGAGAATCAGGAGAACAAGAAGGAAGATGCCGGTTCCAGCGTTCTTTTTACGTCCCGCTCTGACGTCATTGGTGCTTCTTCTCCAATCAGCGCAGGCCAACACCAAAGGCTCAGCTCTGCACCAATCAGCACGCAGTCCGATTTCTGATGTCACATCATCGGATTGACCGATGGTCGGATTTCTGACCGCTCCGCCAATCAGCGTGATGCTTCCTACTCGCCCTTCTCTTCACCAATCAGCACGTTGCTTCTTGCTCCTCCTTTTATTCACCAATCAGCGTGTCCCCTCTTACCCCGGCCTTCCTGTTGGTCAACTCCCGCCCAATCACTGCCCTTCTGGGCATGGCTCTCAGCCTGCCTAAGCTATGTGTATCTGCCAGGCGGGTTTGTCAGCCCTTGTGCTTGATGCCTAGCTTCCGGTTGGTTTTTATTGTTATTTAGTATAGTTTAATGGCAATTCTAACGAGAGTCTATGGTGCGGGTGCCAAAAGGGACAAATGATAAATCACCAAGGGTATGACGTACAAGGGATAATTTATCCTTATTCTCTAAGCTAGTTAACATGCCCCGCCCCCTCGTGATGGGGACAGATATACAACTTATCTGACATCCGGGCTAAACAGGTACTTATTACATGGTGGTTTCTATACGACAATCGGAGTAGGCTACCTATACAAATCTACCTGGTCTAAAGTCATCACTACGCCACCGACATAACAATATTTTATGTTGATACTGTCAAATTTGGATATCCTTCGGCACCATTGTTAGGTAATACTGTTCTTATTTTGATTATTCTCATATACAACTCATCTCATTCCCATTGTTTGTATTCATGGTGGTCCTCATAACATTGACGTTTGATTACCTCCGCCACCGAAGATTGATGGAGGTTATGTTTTCGTCCATGTCTATTTGTCCGTTTGTTTGTTTGTGAACAAAATATCTCAAGAAGTTGTGGTCAGATGCAGACGAAATTTGGCAGATAGGTAGCGTATGTGACAAGGACGAAATGATTAGATTTTGGTGAAGATCCGGCTCCGGATCCGGCTATTAGAATTTTAAAGTGATTCTTCACCATTGGAGATAGGGCCAAAACTATATATAGCAGGATATCTCAAAAAGTTGTGGACGGATTTGGACGAAACTTGGTGGACCGGTTTGGTGTCTGTCAAGGACTAAATCGTTTCGATTTTGGTGAAGATCTGAATATGAATTAAGATACGAGAATTATTTAATTTATGGCTTCCTGCTCATCTTTTTTCTCTGCCTGGGACAGGAGCAAGTGTCCGGGAATGTGTCGAGACTTTTTCATTTTGAGATGATATGTCTGCATCAGAATTGTCCACAGGAGCCTCAAGCCAGTCCGACTCTCTGAAATGATGATTTTTATGATCATGAGTTTATGATCGAGAAGCAGCTTATTTAAATTAAATATTATATTTTTAACACGAATAGGAAGACGAGTGTGTCTTTTTACCGTACCTTGGCTCTAAACTCATTCCGACCGCACATGCACAGAGGAGTGAGATAATATATTTTTACTCTGTCTGTCTGGCAGTCAACAAAATTGAAAATCATTCCAGAAAGGAAACTTACTGTTTTTAAGGACATTTTGAATGACACAAACAACCAGCATGAATAACTACGTGTTAGATCGGGTGGCGTAATCGACACTGTGGAAAATGGCGGTGTATTCCTGAATTCATTTATTTATGACTTCTACAATCTTTATTTTATTTAAATTGAAGTGCTGTATATTGTGCTTTGTCTGGTATAACAGCTTTGACATCCTCAGCCATTTCTGTCCCCAGGTTTGGTACAATGTGATCCTATAAAGTTTTGTTGCGATTGACCTGGGGAGCCCAGAGGAGTAGGGAAAATCGCATCATATAATGCATGAAATCGCTCCAAGGTCCTAAATTGAAAACTACAGAACAGACAAAAGCGATGCATAAAGCAATTATTGGGTATGGATATCAGGCATTTGATGATATGAGTGAGTAAAGTGAAAAAAAAAATTTGAGCGCTTTATCGTAGAGAAACCGTTGCAGCCTGTTCCAAGTCAAGGCATTGTTGGGCAGGCCAAAACAAAATGGCGGCTGAAAACCACTGTGGGGTGGCAGCCGGCTAACCAAGATGGTAAAGCTTTATTCTTTTTTTAAATGATGAGCACCCCCTAAACTGATCTTCAAAAGGGGTGTTTAAATTTACCCAAATACCCAGTTTTCATCCATACACTCCCTTGGGGTTCCATTAGTATGCATGGAAAGTTTTGGGTCACCAGGTTTTATGGTTTTGGAGTGGTGGAGGAGACACCCTGACAAACACGCACATACTCCTATTAGTTCCCTACTGGTTTCACTGGAGGGGACTATAGATTTGCTCTCTGTCTGTCGGTCTGTCCCACCTGTAGTTTTTCAGACTTTTTCCCCATACCTGTTAACATATTCAACATATACTTGGTGCATGGCTTTATTATGATAAGTTACAGAACAAGTTTGAGTTTCAGAGCATTTCGTCAATTTCTCACAGAGTTGTGCCCTTTTTGGACTTGGAAAATATCACATCGGAAGGATACATGTATTGCAAAGCAATTCTCGCTCTTGTTACTCGAGTGGGCCCGTTGGTCCATCGGACGAAATTTTCAATGGTCTCCATGGCCTTGTAGCATACTGTACCTGCCTGGGAGGGGGGTGGGGTGGAAGGAGATGGGTTAGGGTTAGGGTTATGGTTAGGGGGGGGGGGGGTTGGAATTCGTCATTATTATTGTCAAATTATACTAATATTATTATTTTTTGTTAATATTATTAGTATTCATTAATATATGCTATGTTACAATGTTATCATTGTTTTTTAGTTATTTATTTTATAATTGGAACGTCATGCGGTGGAAGAACCTATTAATCTGCTCTATACACCTTAACATGGTGCGCATTTAGAAACACGAGTATTCTTCCGGATTATTTGTAGTTAATAAGCCTAATCAACTCAAAAGATCATAATGAACCTTTCTTATTCGAAAAAATAGAATAATTATATTATTTTTTATTTATTTTGGTCTATCACATTCCACATCAGAAAGCTCCAGTGGAACTCCACAAAAAACATGCCTCACACACACACACACACATCCATGTATAGTAGATCGGAGATAGGTTATATTATCATCTTCTTGATCATCAAACGAAGTTGAGCACATTTGACGGCTTGCTTCGGAGCACATTTAAATTTGCAATACCTGGACTTCATAGCACTGGACGTTCCTCACCAAAGCGGTCCAACGTCTCCTTGATCAGTTGTTTTTTGTGAAAGCTTCTGGCCTCCACGCCAGCCGGAGGGACTTTGAACAACTCTGAAAAGTTCCAGATACGTGACAAGTCCTGAATGAGAACTTCATGCAGTGGCTCAAAGAGTGCGTGGGTCGCATTCGCTAAACATTTGCAGCTGCGTTTGCCGAGCTCAATCCCATGAGTTGTCATGTCGTTGCTGAGCATCATGTAGACCACTAATGGCTCCCTCTGCATGAATCCAATTACTTGCTCGGCCCATTCATTATTTCGTTGACTGCACATATCAAGAATGGTTTGCTTATAGGTCCTCTCTCACCACCGTTTGAATCTACGTATCTCCATAGCCCAGGATTCCTTCACTCTTTCACTATGACGTTCCACCGAAGACTCCAAAACTTACAATGTCGATGAAAGATGGCGGTATAGGCACATCAGAACGAGGTCTCCTCTTTGGCATACTGGGCAGTCTTTCTCCTTGCTGCCCACGTCTTCTGAGATGTCTCTGCTTCTCAGGGTGATGTGTAAGTAGACGGTTCACGTGGCACCATATTGCATATTGCAAGAGAACTAACTGCAGGATCTGAATCAAGTCGTGCCTCGTGTTGCTTGTGTGTTCCGATGTGCCATACGCTGCTGCCGATGCAGTTTCTTGGCAAGGGTTACACTGGGTTGTTTGCCATTGCCTTTGGGCTGTCGGTACTTGAAGCATGCAGCGGAGCATGAATTCAGCATTCCCATTGGGATTCGGGGAGGTTACGTATAGAACGTTCCACAACAAAATATTTTGTTATTAAAATCATTGAAAGTGATTCGTAATTAACGAGAATCGTTCAGGGCCATCGCCTGTGTAAAGCAGATAAGGGAAGATAATTGGTACCCAGAACACTTCAAATGGCCAACAGTAACGAGGTGCCATCAGACATGGGGTCTGGATATAAGGAATACACCTAAAGGTGTTGTATGGACCCTAAATGAAGGTATGGAAAATGAATTACCTTTTGGCTGCCAGATGAGGATGCTGCTCACATCACAAAACGCCCAGATTTCTTCCTTGTTATCCTGGAGCATGTTTCAAATTTTCAAAACGTTGTTGTTGTTATTGTTATTGTTGTTGGTGATGTTTTTTTTTTTTTTTTGTATACAGAATCGAGGCTCGTGAAAGAGCTAACATTTATCACACAAACAAATCAAACAGACAAACAAACAAAGTATATAAAAAGGGGAGCGGTAGACAAGATGGGGAGAGAAGGGGAAGCACATAAACACAACATTTGTGAGGGACATCGGGAATGTGTGGGAGGGAGGAGGCTTGGGGGGAGGAGGCGTGGGAAGGGGGGGGGCGGGGTGGGAGAAGTATAAACACAAGGACACCAAGGACTTCCAGGAAAGAAGATGGTATTTCAAAAAAGTGGATTTGGGGTGAAATTAGCGGGGGTAGAAAAGATCAAGGTTTTGGATGGGGGAAGATAAGAGACAGTGGTGGTTGTTGTTGTTGTTGTTGCTGTTGTTGTTGGTTTTTTTGTTTGTTTTTCTTGATCTTCTTCCTCATATTCGCCCTCCTCCTCTTCTGCTTCCTCTTCTTCTTCTTCTTCATCATCATATTAAGGAAAAAAAGAATGTTGCCTTCACCTGTTTAATGTGTCAAGTCACATGACCTCTTAACTTGTAATGCATGAAATTGAGGTCGGAGGAGTGGCATATGTGTGCATGTAGCATCATTGGCTGAGACAGCGCAGCTGTGACGCTGATGCGGTGCCCCCTGTACATTTGGGATTTGGTCAAGGTGCCGGCGACAGCTCGCCTACTGTTCCTGAAGGACACTGTGATATCTTTAACTCCCACTCAGTAATGCCGGATGACAGGACACGCGATTAATGTGTATATGAGGAGCGGTGCACACGTCGATGCCTCGCTCGGCCTACGAAGCACCAGGGTGACAGTTTATAGCCGCGTCGAGATTCGAACCCAGGCTCGACAGCTCAGGTGTGCGTGTGAGTACCTCTAAAATCCTGCCACACCAACAAGAGTAGTTATAGTTAGAATATGAGAAACTGATTATATGGATTACCAAATTCCTTCCTTGGACTACCACTGGGAAGGCAAGGACAAAGCACCCAGAGCAATCCTTACCATGTGTCTGCTGTGACAGCACTGAGTCTGTCTTCGGGTTCAGGTTCCTGATTGCATGTTCCTGACACCTTCAGTCGAACGGCAGTCCTGGCCAGCCGCATCGTGAAAGACTTCAGGCCAAAAACATTCCCCGGCAGACCCCACAAGAAGGTGGCAATAATCGGCGCCGCTCTAGTAGTAGTGCAGTCAGTAGTTGTATGTAAATGTCGATTTTATCTCGCATATCGACAGACACGTGATCGCCATGCAGTGTTACCACGTGTCCTCCAACCGAGCAATGCACTCACTTTACACGATACAGTGATTAGTCGATATTTAAAATTTCACCCGCTATTTTGTGATCGAGCATGGTAGTTCGAGCGTGTAAAGGGTGTATTTAAAATCCTTTTCCTTCACAAGGTTAGTGCAGAGGCAGTTGCAATGTGCACGTGTGCAGGTGTAACGGCAAATTAACGGTCTTTGTTAGAGCGGCGTATTCATAGCGAGGACACTCCCTCGCCCCCGACCGTAGTCACGTCGGTTAAGGTGTCGTTACGATGTGATGTTAATTTGTGCCGTCTAACGCTCGCCACTTCTCCCTGTAATCGCACTTACACCCCGGGAGATGGCCAATTACCGGGCTCCGATCAAAAGCGCGCTGCTCATTTCAAACTCTCGGTCCGGGATGCGGATCGCAAACTGCCCGCACAACTAACTATGCGGCGGCTACATCTGTGCTGATAATTGCATGTGCCAGGACGCGATTTTCTCACAAAGCCCAGCGCGGTGTGACGATGTTTTCAGAATCAGCTGTTGGGGAAAACGAAGGGGCTGGGGCGGGGCGTGGCGTGGCGAGGGGCGGAGGAATGGCGCGAGCTGGGGCGAGGCGAGGCGTGGCGAGGGGCGGAGTTACGGCAATAGACCCTTAATTTCTCGATACGTTATTTTAACGCGCACTACTTTAGTTAAAGATTCCGTTTGTTTTATCGGAAAATAACCACAATAAACGATAGGATATGCATAAAGATTCTGCTAATTGTCCCCCATCGCACCGCGGAGCGAAAGGGGGACTATGGTTTTCCCCTCCGTCCGTCCGTCCGTCCATGCGTGCGTGCGTGCGTGCGTGCGTAAGCGAAGGACTTCATTCGAATTTGGTGTGTGGGTGCAACCCACGTAAAAATCCAAGATGGCCGCCACCATATATATGTCTGAACCTTGTGAGCGAAATATCTTGAAAAATAAGCGAAGTACCAACTTCTAATCTGGTGTGTGGGTGTATCTACGCATAAGGAAGAACGCTATTGAAAATTGGGTCGCCACGTCAAAATCCAAGATGGCCGCCTTGCGTCTTCCACTTTGTCAACTCACATCACTTCACCGATGGGGGACCTAGGCGTAACGCTTGTTTTATATAAAAACTAGAACGGTACTCGGTAGAGAGCATACCTCCACCATGCTGAACGGTTCATGTTTTGCATCACACTGATAGGTCGGATCTGGATTCGGACCTGAACCAAAATCTAATCAGCTTGTTCTTATCACCGAGCAAACTCATCTACCTAGTTTTGTCACAATACGTCGACAACTTTTTCAAATATCATGATCTATATCGCAATATGGGTTTTAGCCCCATCACTGAATGGTGAAGAATCATTTTTAAAACTAGAACGGCACTCAGTAGAGAGCATACCTCCGCCTGGTTGGCCCGATCACTCAATGGTGAAGAATCACTTAAAAAATTAAATAATTCTCATATCCGAATCCATATTGAGATCTTCACCAAAATCGAATCTATTTGTTCTTGCAAGACACCCAACCGGTCCACCAATGATGGACGTCTGAATCCGTCCACAACTTTTTGAGATATATTGTTCACAAACAAACAAACAAACAAACGGACAAACAGACAAGGGTGAAAACATAACCTCCATCCACTTTTGATGGTGGAGGTAATTTAAAAATTCTCTGATCCAGATCCGGATTCGGATCTTCACAAAAGCGAATCGATTTGTCCATGTCACATACCCAACCTGTCCACCAAGTTTCGTCCGAATCCGTCCACCACTTTTTGAGATATAGTGCTATATATATCGGTTTTATCCTGATCACTCAATGGTGACGTATCACTTCACAAATTCTCTGATCCGGATGCGGATTCGAATCTTCACCAACTTTCGTCTGAATCCATGTACAACTCTTTGAGACATCTTGTTCACAAACAAACAGACAGGCAGACAAGAAGGCATCAGATGGTATGTAGCCTGACAGATATGACGAAAATCGAGAGAACCTCGGAGTTGGACTGGACACGAGTCACACGAGGCGCAGCGGACGCCATTTGAAGAGCTGAGAGGACTCAGTCGTGATAGGGTGAGCCTGAGTGAGTATATCAAGACAAGAACAAGATCTAGAAGGAGGTATGTACGGTGCGATTCATATAATATATTGTTTAGCTATCGCCTATCGTCGATGAGGAATTTGGGGTTCGGAATGGGTGATCGGCCTGGGTGACCTGGTCTCGACTAGATGCTAGGCCGCACCTCATTTTGTTAAATAAAGTGGTCACAAAATACTCGGATCTTAATTCTGTTTTCAGATTTTGCAGTCGCTAGACTAGCTTAACACTCAATAGAACGGGGCCCGCGAAATTTCGGGGATTTTTGGTGGAATTACCTCGGGGTAAAGTTACATAGGAAAGCCCCATGTTAAATTTTCGTTGCCGAAGGACTTTATTTTTTGCGAATTTCATCCTGACTTCGCCTCTAGGAGGATACAGGGGTATCTGTGGATAACGGGAACCTTAATTTGACGAAATTCGGACTGATATTGACCGAGTTATTCAAAATATTAACTTATATCAAATAAATCTTTTGTGATTTTGTATTTTGCGCACCTGTATCGTTGGAGGTATTGGCTTATATAGGATTGGTTTTCTAAAGCTTATATCAGAATATTAACTTATATCAAATGGGTCTTTTGAGGTGAAAGTGTGATGACGTCACCACGTCACGCGGCACGAATGCGGGCCTGTGTCGTTGGAGGTACTGACTTCTATAGGGAGGCCCCATCACCCTCCCCCATCACCCTCCCCCCATCACCCTGCCCCATCACCCTCCCATCACCCCCCCATCACCCTGCCATCACCCTCCCATCACCCTGCCATCACCCTCCCATCACCTTGCCATCACCCTCCCACCACCCTGCCATCACCCTCCCACCACCCTCCCATCACCCTGCCATCACCCTCCAATCACCCTCCCACCACCCTGCCATCACCCTCCCACCACCCTGCCATCACCCTCCCACCACCCTCCCATCACCCTCCCATCACCCTCCCATCACCCTCTCATCACCTTGCCATCACCCTCCCACCACCCTGCCATCACCCTCCCACCACCCTGCCATCACCCTCCCACCACCCTCCCATCACCCTCCCATCACCCTGCCATCACCCTCCCATCACCCTTTATTGGACCATTTGACTTCTGTAGGGTTGGTTTTCTAAGGCTTGTATCAAATAATCAATTTATATCAAATCTTTTAAGGTGAAAGCGCGATGACGTCACCACGTCACGCGGCACGAATGCGCACCTGTGTCGTTGGAAGTATTGGCTTATATAGGGTTGGTTTTCTAAGGCTGTAGGCCGCACCTCATTTTGTCGAATAAAGTGGAATGCGGGTGGTTCCGGTATTTGGGACCGCAGGGACGGAAAGTGCAGCCGGCCCGCTCTGAAGGTTCGGATCGGGACACCGGGATTCATTCCGGTCGCCCGGTCGGCCCGGAGGTGGGGGTGCGGGGCCTGTCACGGAACGTCAACACAAACGGCCTGCCGGGGCCGCCCAAAAGTCGGGCGTGAGGGGCGCGTCCACTAATGGAACGCCTCTCGCTTCCCAGATCGAGGGCCACGTGGTCAGGAGAACCTCGTCCCTTCTGGTTGCCCTGCCGTCCCGCCGTGGGCGCTGGCAGGGTGTACTTCAAAATAAGCTTAAGTGTCAAGTGTTAGGTTCCTCCTTGCCCTCGCAAGGGAAAGGCTAGGGTCAAGCTCTTCCAAATTTCCAAACACTAGGAATCGGACATCTCAAATTAATTATTTAATTTGTTAACACATCTCAGTCGCCCGCGACCTCTCTAGCGCGGGCGTCGAACCAGTTCATTCCCGGTGCGGCCGGGCCGAATATCGGCCCGGACGTGGCCGAAGCTGTTGATTCCGCCGTAGCACGCTAACGCGTAGGCTCGCGCGTCCCTGGTCCGCCGGGGCTCCGCGGGTGTCCTACCGTGCCTGGCTTGCCGGTGCCCGGGGACGGATCTCGCTGTCTAAACATGGTAGCGCTAGGCCAGTGGGACCGCCGGGACCCACGTGCACTCACATGGTGTTCTGCGCGTGGGCGGCAGTATCAGACCGGGGCGCCCAAAGGCGCCACGCACCCAAACGCTCCCCGGCTAAAGTTCATCCTGAAAGCGCCCACATTGTGCGGACAAACCAAGTCAAGGGCCACGTGGTCAGGAGAACCACACTGTGCCTATCGGCCGGCCTCAAAGACCGAAATTGTGACGGTGTCACCCGTATACCATCACCCTGCCATCACCCTCCCATCACCCTCCCCCGTCACCCTCCCCCGTCACCCTCTGCCATCACCCTCTGCCATCACCCTCTGCCATCACCCTCCCATCACCCTGCCATCACCCTCCCATCACCCTGCCCCATCACCCTGCCCCATCACCCTCCCCCATCACCCTCCCCCATCACCCTCCCCCATCTCCCTGCCATCACCCTCCCATCACCCTGCCATCACCCTCCCACCACCCTCTCGTTGGAGGTATTGACTGATATAGGGTTGGTTCTCTAAGGCTGTAGGCCGCACCTCATTTTGTCGAATAAAGTGGTATGCGGGTGGTTCCGGTATTTGGGACCGCAGGGACGGAAAGTGCAGCCGGCCCGCTCTGAAGGTTCGGATCGGGACACCGGGATTCATTCCGGTCGCCCGGTCGGCCCTGAGGTGGGGGTGCGGGGCCTGTCACGGAACGTCAAAACAAACGGCCTGCCGGGGCCGCCCAAAAGTCGGGCGTGAGGGGCGCGTCCACTAATGGAACGCCTCTCGCTTCCCAGATCGAGGGCCACGTGGTCAGGAGAACCTCGTCCCTTCTGGTTGCCCTGCCGTCCCACCGGGAGCGCCGGCAGGGTGTACTTCAAACTAAGCTTAAGTGTCAAGTGTTAAGTTCCTCCTTGCCCTCGCAAGGGAAAGGCTAGGGTCAAGCTCCTCCAAATTTCCAAACACTAGAAATCGGACGTCTCAAATTAATTAATTATTTGTTAAAACATCTCAGTCGCCCGCGACCTCTCTAGCGCGGGCGTCGAACCAGTTCATTTCCGGTGCGACCGGGCCGAGTATCGGCCCGGCCGTGGCCGAAGCCGTTGATTCCGCCGTAGCACGCTAACGCGTAGGCTCGCGCGCCCCTGGCCCGCCGGGGCTCCGCGGGTGTCCTACCGTGCCTGGCTTGCCGGTGCCCGGGGACGGATCTCGCTGTCTAAACATGGTAGCGCTAGGCCAGTGGGACCGCCGGGACCCACGTGCACTCACATGGTGTTCTGCGCGTGGGCGGCAGTATCAGACCGGGGCGCCCAAAGGCGCCACGCACCCAAACGCTCCCCGGCTAAAGTTCATCCTGAAAGCGCCCACATTGTGCGGACAAACCAAGTCAAGGGCCACGTGGTCAGGAGAACCTCGTGCCTATCGGCCGGCCTCAAAGACCGAAATTGTGACGGTGTCACCCGTGGAGGGTGAAGCCAATCCCGATACAGGTGTTACAGACGCGGTGGTGGATGTTGGTTCACCGAGCGGTTTGGTATGACCGCGCCTGCACAAGTTACCCGATTATACTCGAACGTTGCCGAATCGCGCTACGCTAGATCAATTGAGGAAAATGACACAACGGCTGGGTTAAAATGACACGACACCAAGGGTTCAGTTCTCAAGACCTCCGGAGGAGGTTATATTAAGGCGGAAGGTTAGATTACAACTACAAGAGGGACATCATAGAAAGACAGGCACTTAGACACACTTATATTAACCCCAACAGACGACAGATAAACGGGACAAGGCTGACTCACACGGGGATTGATGGCAAGGAAAGCGGGTATCGATGGCTCAAGGTGCACTCTTGGCTCAAGGACAGGGTACTGTACGGTCCAGTAGATGCAGGGAGGTCACAGCGCTCGGAGGTCACGACTGGTTCTTCCTCTTCAAGCTCGGGGCGCATCTCACGTCACGTCCGGTACGTGGCCGCGTATATCCGGCGGGGAGTGACACGCCCTCGGCTCGTTAGCTCCGCCCCAGATGGAATCGGCTCGTTGCTTCTCATTGGGTGCGTGCGGGGGGGTTACCGGCTCCACCCTTGATGAGGGGCTGACAGGGAGCCCCTTCGTGGTAACCCCGTGGAGCGCATGGTCATGGCGGCTAACCGAGCCGGTGTGAGGACGCACACTCCCCCCGCGCGCCGTTGTTGTAGTTGTTGTTGTAGCTGTAGTTGTTGTTGCTGTAGTTGTTGTTGTTGTTGTTGTTTGGGGAAGAAGATGGGAGGAGGTAAGGGAAGGTCCTAAACTCACTACTGGTGCCATATAATCACATTCTGGTGCAACGAAGAGTCAGAATTAATGGAAACGAGTCCTTAACTGACATAGACTAAGAATAACTAGCAAGATGTCCGAAAGTTGTCTACGTGAGATGCGGTGGACCTGGGCACGACATTTAATGGGGGAAAAAGGGGAAGGTCGGTTCTACAGAGTGTTGTTTACAGACAATGGGACTAGGGAATGGGGGATTGGGGATAGTTGGGGGGTATTGGGGAAATAGGGGAATATTTACAAGCGGATATGGAGGCCAAATTCCATATTCGCAACACATGTACAACTCTTTGAGACATCCTGTTCACAAACAAACAGACAGGCAGACAAGAAGGCATCAGATGGTATGTAGCCTGACAGATATGACGAAAATCGAGAGAACCTTGATGTTTCACCTTGACCTTTGACCTATATAGTCAAATAACATTGACAGCCTCATTTTTTTCCTTCGAAATCCTCTGATAATGTTTGACGAAGATAGCTGAAAGCGTTCGCGAGTTATCACACTCACAGACAAACAAACAAATGAAAAATCGGTCAGAGACCGAGGACTTGCCGGAATGTACTTTTTTATCGGCCATTTTGGACAAATATTGCGGCCAAACCACGTGAACGATGACATCATCATTATTTGTTTTCTAAACTAATTTATGCTCAAGAAATGTCATCTTGATCGGATGACGTTTTGTACTTGTCGAATTATGACGTCATAATGGAGGCACCGGTGACATCATCATTAACATATTTTATTCCCCATGGAGAGTTCTTTACAATGAGCCATGTCTCAATTTTTTCTATTCAGTACATTCGGAGATATAGAGGTGCAAAGTTTTTCGGTTTTTCCAAGATGGCGGCCGAACCACGTGACCGATGACGTCATCATTGGGGTTTTTTCTCCACCAGTTTATGCCGACATGACGCTCAAGAAATTGCATCTTGATTCGATGAAGTTTTGAACTTGTCGAATTATCGAATTATGAGGTCATCATGGAGGCCTTGGGCTGAGAGAGTTAAAAATTGGGCACAGTCTATTCCAGGGCAAGACAAATATGTGTGTAAAGTTTGGCAATTCTACGTGCAACGGTGTGGACGTGGTACTGCGCACAAACAGACAAACAGACAGACAAACAGATGAAAAATCGGTCAGAGACCGAGGACTTGCCGGAATGTTCTTTGTTTTTACCGGCCATGTTGGACAAATATGGCGGCCGACCACGTGACCGATGATGTCATCATTATTTGTTTTCTAAACTAATTTATTCCTAGATTATGCTCAAGAAATTTAATCTTGATCGGTTGAAGTTTTACACTTGTCGAATTATGTCATAATGGAGGCACCTATGACATCATCATTAACATATTTTATTCCCCATGGAGAGTTCTTTATAATTAGCCATGTCTCAATTTTTTCTAATCAGCACTTTTGGAGATATAGAGGTGCAAAGTTTTTCCGTTTTTCCAAGATGGCGGCCGAACCACGCGACCGATGACGTCATCATTTTTTTTTTCTCCACCAGTTTATGCCGTCATGTCACCCAAGAAATTGCATCTTAATTGGATGAAGTTTTGTACTTGTCGAATTATCAACTTATGACGTCATAATGGAGGCCTTGGGCCGAGAGAGTTAAAAATTGGGCACAGTCTATTCCAGGGCAAGACAAACGTGTGTAAAGTTTGGCGATTCTACGTGCAACGGTGTAGACATAGTACTGCGAACAATCAGACAAACCAACCGATCAACATACTTGCCGGAATCTTTTCCGGCAAGTAACAAACAAGGAGGCGTCAAGCGGTAGCCTGACAGGTATGAAGAAAATAGAGTAAAACAATAATTGATTGATTAATTGTGTAATTGAAATAAATAAATAGTAATCGTAAAATGACTAATTTCTTAATCAATTGGCTCATAGAATACCTAAACCAACACTGTTTCATCAGAATCTGTAATTTTTTGAAAATTAGTTTATTAAGTGATGAATTGAAAAATTAAATAATTAATCAATTAATTGATTAATCAATAAATCAAAATATCCTTTGCAGCCAAATCACTTGATCACTGCCGTGTCGAAATATCAGCTTCCTAGCTCAAAAGGTGCCTGAGATATTGCCCAGATGAGAAAGAAAATAAATAAGAACTGATTAATCGATAAGAATTAAACAATTGATCAGTTAGTTAGTCAAATAATTGAAAATAATAATTGCTTAATCAAAAAATAAAAAATACTGTTTTGGCCAAAGCACTTGTGCTCTATTGTGCCCAAATTTAAGCTTCCTAGCTCCAAGGAGATATCACCAGGACAAATGAGAGACCTTGACCTTTGACTTGACCTTTGGCCTATATCCTCAAAAAACATTGACAGACTCACTTTTGTCCTTCGGAATCCTCTGGTAAAGTTTGGTGGAAGATGGCTGAAAGCGTTCGTGAGTTATCGCACTCAGACAAACAAGCAAGCAAATGAGACAGACCGACACGTGACAAAAATTGAAAATTGACGGAAAAATATATTGGGTTCTATGACAACATATGACGAAAAACATTGAAAAAAAACTCCAAACAAGACAGACCAACATATGACGAAAATTTTTTATTTTCATCAACATCGAGCAACAGACAGACAAAGAGACAGTGGTGAAGACATAACTTCTATCCCTCTTCGGTGGCAGAGGTAATAAAAACAAATAGTTATATCGGCCTAAAAAATAAATTGTGACATTTTTATTGTCTTACCCATGGCCACTTGTGTGGATTCGCAGCCAGAACCACAAATGTTTTTTTTTAATTAATCCGATGAAAGCTATTCCACTATTTTTTTTTCATTTAACATATTGTCAAATACTATAAATGATGCATTTCAAATAAAAAAAATTCATATAAAGATTTTAGAGTTATCTAATTATTTTATTGGATAACATGGATGAATGAGGTTGAGCATGGTAATCTTCTTCTTTTGAATGCAGTAAATGATCGCAGGTTGCATTATTTCCTGTGGGCTTGGTTTTCCGCTTATACAGCGCACTCTGTAGGTGAGAGCAGGAATTTGGAATGTTGCCAGAGTGCCGGCGATAGCTCGCTTCTTCTTCACGAACGACTCCATGGGAGCCCGAGTTTAACGTCGAGTCAGGTTCACTATGTCAATAAATTATATTTCGTTCAAAATCATGGTAGATTAGCAAACCTATACATTTTTGGAAAGGTTATAGCATAAGGAAACTAAAAATCAATGTTTACATTTGGAGAGATACCGGTATGGCGGCCATTTTGGATTTTCAAAATGGCCACTGTAAAATACATATTTTGTTCTATTTCTGCCTCTAATTACCCTAAAAACTTTTTAAAATATACTAAACCTATATTTTCAGGGACGAGGAATCCAATGAAAGTATCAAATTAGTGCTATGGGGAATGGTAAGACACGAATCGAAGGTTTTGAATTGCAAAATACTGTCTTTATATTCGCGATAAGTTGCATAATCAAATACATGTTATCATTTTGTACAGGCAGTTAATAACATCAAAATGTGTCACAATAATTCATATCACCAAACATACACAGGCAGTCGGCAAAATCATATATACACATGCAGTCGGTATAACTTCACATCTACACAGGCAGTCAATGACAAAATATACACAGGCAGTCAATGGCATCAAACATACACGATTACAGAATATGCCATTTAGAGTTCGTCATCACTGTCCCGTGTGTCGTATCCGACAATATAGTCCGCATCGTTTTCACAGTCCGTTCCACACAAGCAAAGGTCGGTCAAATTGATTGGCAAATCGAATTGGTCGAATGGTCGATCGAATCGAATTCGATGAATCGAATCGAATCGAATCGATCGAATTGGTCGAATGGTCGATCGAAGCGATTGGTCGAATGGTCGAATGGTCGAATTGGTCGAATGGAATTGGTCGAATTGGTCGAATCGAATTGGTCGGAATTGGCAAATGTAAACATTGATTTTCAGATTTTTCATGTAATAACGTTTCCAAAAATGTATAGGTTTGCTAATCTACCATGATTTTGAACGAAAAAACATAGTGAACCTGACTAGTCCATCCGATCGCACGGCACACACAGTGATGAATCTGCTCGTGACAAACCAGGATGGCAGTTTAAGGCTGGGTAGGGATTTGAATCCATTGGCTAGACCCCTTAGAGGCGAGTGTGCGTACCTCGAAGCTATCCTACCAACCCAGCCTTTACCATCTGAGAATGAGCCACAAACTTAACCAGACATGTATGGCGAGGTAAGGTAAAGAAGCTGCGGGGTACAGGATAAGCTTTGGGTTAAGTTGTTTGTGGGTCACGTGTAACGTACACGAGAGAGAGATTGGCTGTAAGCAACTGTGTCGACCCGAGCACGTGGTAAGTGCCCAAAGCGCATTGACCCGATCCTAGATGTGACCCTGGATCTAAAGTCTGGACCCATGACGCGAATTTATGAAAGAGCGGGGGACGTTGTATAAAGAATATGGTCGTAAAATAATTCCCATAATTATTTACACAATCATTATCACTCACCGTGGATAATAATCACCTGCTTGATATGAAAAGAAAACACTAACTCATTGTAATTACATTGTCAGGCCTATCGTTTTCGGTTCCTGCGCTAGGTCCTTTTTTACGGCCCACGCGGATATGATCCGTCCAAAATTACTGGATTTGGATTTGGGAACACAACGTTTCAGTTGGATATTTCCACCCGGTGGGCATATCGCCATCTGCCAGGAATCATCCACCCGTCTTTGATGGCGTTGCTTTGATGTCCGCTCGCTTCTTAGAGGCTCGAGAAGCATTAAATGAGGATTCCGAGTTGCGATTAGCATCTTACACCGACTTATTTGCTTTCCTGCTTCGAGGGATCTCAACGAGATTGTCGTCTCAGGTAGCTGTTGGAATCATGGAACCGCAGCTAGTCGTGTCGCAGTGTGCCCACCCGAATCCCACTCCTTACACCAAAAAACGGAAACTCGAGCCTTTCCAGCACCAGAACCATTGAAGTTTCAAGAACGGATAATTTCCGCATCCCCCCATCAATTGCCTCAACACAACCTTTGAACGGTAAAGTAAACACTGTCAAGGCGAGTAAACGTCAAATAACGACTAGTCTACAGCAGGCCATGTCGGCAGGAAACAATGACCGAGTAGGAATGCGCGGACAAACGGTGAAGCAAAATGAATGCGCTGTTTGCTGAGAGATTTGTCGCGTTCAACAAATGTCATCAAGTTTTCTTTTCAGCTCTCGAGAACGTTACCCAGAATGCCATTGATTAACAATGGCCGTCAAATGCTGCATCACGTGTTCACAGGTCATTCAGAAGAAAAAGGCATACGTGATCAATGGAATAATGCAATGTCTGACCACAAATCAATGAGTCCTTATCTTCCTGTCCGCGTTTACTCGGTATGTCAAACAGTCTTCCTTCAAAGATGCACATGTTGATTCTTCAATCCTCATCAAGTGGAACTCTTCTCATGATGTTGTGCACTTATTCCTGAGCACCACAGTCAGTGGAAAGTATTAATCTGTAAGTTCGGATAAACTGAGCATCTGGGAAGATATCCCTTAAATAAAGTGAATCCTGTAGTGTCTTTCACTGGATGTTTCAGGTGTTTCAGCCACCAAGGCTCATGGAACAACTTGGAATACTGCAGGAGCCAAACTTACCTTTCATCATCATCAGGTACCACACCTTGACCAGTTGTATCAGAGAGTACGCTAGTACTCTCTATGTAGGAATGGCGCAGAAAAAAATGTCGGTCCCATCTGCTACATACACTAACTAAAGTTGGATTATCTTCTTTAAAAACTCGCTTAGGCTACATATGAGAGCCTACCTGGTCTGTTCAGTTGATTGTCGAGGTAGGGATCCCTTTTCAGTTCTCCAGACCAAGGCAAAAGCAAAATAAAGCAAAAAAACGAGATCGGTCAAACCCGGGAATTCATCTTCTTGTTCATAATAATAATAATTATTATTTTATTTTTTTTGTATACTGAATCGAGGCTCGTGAAAGAGCGAACATTTACTTCACAAACAAATCAACCAGACAAACAAAATATATAAAAAGAGGGAGCGGAAAACAAGATGGGGAGAGAAGGGGAAGCACACAAACACAACATTTGAGAGCAGGGAGTTGTGTGGAAGGGAGAGGGCTTGGGGGGAGGAGGCGTGGGAAGGGTGGGGGAGGAGGTAGCCTGCGCCTCTCATATGTAGCCTGCGCCATTCCTACATATATTCCAATATATTATTATTATAATAATAATAATAATAATAATCTTCTTCAGACGGCATATTTCCGAGCTGCCTCTATCAATGGCAATGATTCTGCTACCATTCGACAGAGTTTTACTTCCTGCAACATCCTTTGGTATTATAATTCTCGTAGCTTAAAAGGATTCCTCGAAATGTACGGAAAACGACATTCCTATGTAAAATAATAGGACTGGAGTAGGCGTGGCTATGACTGTCAATCAGCTTGATGGGGGTGGAGCCGCTAGACATATTTGCCTCAGTGTTGGCGTTATACGTGATAATGTTATGTGGCATCAATTAATATCAGCAGAAATATCATGTCTCGGGAAATGCCTTGTTTTTCATTGTTACATTTATGAAAATAAAATAATAGTGAGGGATTGTTATGTGATGGCAATACTGTTAGCTACTCTCTACTCTCCAAACCAACATCATCCCTATCTTGTTTAGGACCTTTTTTCGACTGTAGTTTGTCATGCCGACATTGCCTTTTTAATTTAGCAGAAATTTTCTTATTCACTTGTTTTTAACTGCGACAAGGGGACATGTCGCAGGTCTAACAAGAGCTTCACGTTGCTGTTGTTGTGGTTCTTGTTGCGGGTCGATTTTTAAAATATGTACCCATTGTTCAGACAGCTGCCAGACCACACCCACATGTGTCGTTTGACTCCACCCACCAAAGTACCAAGACAAAATGACATGGCCACCATCTTGGTTTTCTGGTGGGCCTAACACATTAGGCCTGTAGGCCTCTGCTGATTAT